>NW_017307121.1:275570-404456 GCF_000935625.1 Nanorana parkeri
TCCAAGGCGCTCTTCTTTTTTCTTTATTCTGACACGGAGCGATGTCAGAATAGAAAAAATAAAATATTTTGTTTTGCCCATTGGAATGCATTGCTAGATTCCTATTGGCTATTTCAATTTGCAATAGCCAATAGTAAACTAGCATTGTACCCGCCCTCTGCTGATGGACCTGATGGATGGCGGGTACAATGCTAGCTTACTATTGGCTATTGCAAATTGAAATAGCCAATAGGAATCTAGCAATGCATTCCAATGGGCACATTTTTTATTTTATTTTTCTATTCTGACATGGCTCCGTGTCAGAATAAAGAAAAAAAAGAAGCAGCAGTGTTTCTCTCCTTGGCGGTCGGGAGCAGGAGACTCCCGGAGTGCCAGGGAGAGTTTGCTGTTTGGAGATCAGTGTCCCTGGTCCCTCGACTGAGCCGCTCGGCCACATTCGGGAGCTGTACAGGCTATAGTGAATAGCCCGTACAGCACCCCTTCGGTTCTGCTGAACCGAAGGGGTCCTGGGGCCGAAGCATCGGCCGAAGCTACGGCTAGATCCTTCGGCAGCTTCGTTAATAGACCCCTTAGACTGAGTTGTTCTGCTCCACAAAAATATATATATTTTAGCACTGAGTGATACAAGCCATATGCCTCAGCTCATAACTTATTCCACAGTTTGGATGAGAGGCAGAACTAAAAGTCAAAGAGGACCAAAAGAAGCTCTGCTGGAGCTATTCCCATATACCTCCTGTCCTTGACAGGAAGGAATTAGAAACCTAGGCAAAGGAAGGGAAATTACCACCTTTGACAGAAGTCACTGGAGCCAGTGTCACCTCAACTTCGTTTTTGGTGACAACTGACAATCAGATAAGGGGAAATCTCCCCAACTGGGGCACCAACAGCCATGAAAAGGTGACAGTGGTCCTAACCTTTCCTGACTCTCCAAATGAAATGTTTGGCAAGAGTTTTGCACCAGTACAACCCCTTATGGACCACATCTCTTTTACATTTCTGCAAATAGTTAAGATAACAAATGAATGCATATATCGTTTTTATAGCGACAAACAGAGCTTGTCTTGTATATAATGACGCTAAATGTATGTTTTGGTACAAAGCATTGCATAGTTTTTTCTGAAAAATGTAATTAAAACATTTTTCAAATGTGACAGTAAAAAACATGATGAACAAAAAAGGTTTAAATATTTATGGCTAAAGAAAAGGTTATTTTAAAAAAATCCAAAAATTAAAGAAAATTAGAGTTTTAGAAATTAGAGTTAATAAGGGGTTAATCGCAAATTGTGTTAAATAATATTTTGCTTGTAAGGTTGCTTTAACTGACATGCAGATAAAAGATCAAACCCAGAACAGATTACATTTAATGTAACAATAATGCTTTTACACTGTATTACTCAATGAAGCTTTTGAACAGTGTTCGGCAGCTTCATTTTACAGAGCAGCTGCTGCTGTGATACAGAGCAAGTCCTGGGTATCATTATGACAGCTGACATTTTCCAGCAATGGTGTACAGAGAGGGATGGCAAGGGAAGGAGATCAGGGCATACACCCAAGGTGCTTTAGGTTTTTTAGGGTATATGATGATGTGTATTTGGGTTACCGGGCCTGTAAACGTGCTGTAGCCATTATAAGGGGATCCCACTCTGCCTGCTGGATTAATATTTGCTTTACACTTTGAAGAATGAGTAAGGAGTTTCTGGAGCATATTAAGGTGGTGGTGGTGGTGGGCACAAATGGTTTATGATAGCAAGATATTACTTCCGCATGACGCCTCTTCTAATTTAACTGTATGGTGGACTGACCCTTTAAAAAAAAGCCAAAAGTTCTCAAATAGGTTATATTTTCTCTTTTTTCTTACTAAATTCTTGTTAAGCCTGGCTGACTGATTAAGTCTAATTTATAAGGTGCTGTCTTCTTTTATTTGTAAGTGTTGGGAGGGAGCATTTGGTCATTTTAAAAAGATAAAGGAAGCCAGCTTAGTTTTAGCAAGCCAGGGATCTTTAGGTCAGATTGCATGCCTGTGTGTAGGACAGTCTTATTCATTAGCCTCGCGCTGGTAAGTACATGTCAAACTGCGATACCAATTAGATCAACTTAGTGATGTTTTGGAGCTAATTAGCAAAAGATTACAGCCCTGAGTTGGGAATAGGTTTCCAGCCCATGCTGTGCATACTGTGATGCGCTCTGACAGTTCATATTTTCTCTATCTTTCCAGTATCTGCCCTTTCAGCGACTAGTTGCTTTTAGAGTCACAGAAATATTTTGTACTTGAAGTTTTTATATAGTTGTTTGTTTTAATTGACTGTATTTCCTCTTCAGCACTGACCAGTAAGTGAAAGAAAAGGTTATAAAAAAATGACAAACAAAACTGCAATACAAGCTATAAAACAACATAACACATTTAGTGCTGAATATAGCATTCTAGGGGTGAATGTGGAAAATTAAAATGCATGAAAACAACACACAATTATATTTCAAATCTTTACAAACACATTTTATAAATGTTTGAAAGCTGACCTCCAGGAAAACAGAAAATACACAGATGAAATACATATAAGGAAGTTGTTTTACCTGCCAAAGGTATTTATGGCTATTTATGTCCATCTGGTCCAGAGATTTACACAACTGCCTTACACAAAACATCCAGGTGGATGACAACACTTACAGTTAAGGAAAACATTGGTGTCCTCACTCCACCACCAGCCTGCTGACTGTACAGTTAAAGAGCAGCAGCAGACTAATGAGGCAATCTCTCTGCTCACTCAGCTCTCTTTTCCTATCACTATGTTCCTTGCCAACACATTTGAATGTAGAACCCCTCATTGGCTCCCAGTCTGCCTGCTGCTGTGCAGGTGATTAAAAGAGGCTGACGATAAAGAATGACTGATGATAATGCTGATTATTATTACATAAGAAGGTATTTTCATTAAAGCATAAAAAGCTGATATATCTGACGAGGGCCCAATTTGAGCACAGCTTATTTTCTGCAGGTTTGGAAAGGCACAATCTGGTGACCAAGTGCAAGTAGCGTATGGAGATGGTGGTGGGCTCCTCTATAGTGCAAGGTGGGCTCCTGTGGATTGTGCTGGAGCTTTGAGAGCAGTAGAGAAGAACAGTGCCATTGCCAAATGCTACATTCCTGCCTGTAAAAACAGGGCAGAAATTTCAGAAAGCAGGTGTTACCAGGACAGGAAAGCAAAGACAGCGATGATAAAGCAGTTGTACCCCGCTAAAACCAAAACAAAAAGTGTTGTCTCTGCCCCATTTAATAAGATTTCCCACCATTTCCCTGAGACACTATGTCATTATGTCACTATGTCATTATGTCACTAGGTCAGAAAAGGAGGGGAAATTTTCTCATTTGGTACATAGACAGCAATAAAACCCTGAGAGAAGTTCTAACCCTTCCCCACAGTGAAAAAAAAAAAAGTTTGGCTGGAGTAAGAGTGAAAGACCTATATACATTTTGGCTGTGTAATGGGGATTCATTAGCGATAGTGGGGGGATTAACCTATCACTAGTAACTGCATTATAGATGGGTGATGTTTAGCCATGTCATGGGGAAAAAAGGATGGTCACTGAAAATGCATGGTTTCATATTTAACTTGTAGCTCTTGAACTACAACCAAGAATGTGGCAGGAAGCTAAGCATTTCTATTGCAGTGTCTTGTCCTAGGTTGGTGTGTTAATATGCATTATATGTATGTAATCCTATTACAGAGAAGGGTGTTTAGAAAAGGATTTAACAGCTAGCAATAATACAGAGCTGTGCATAATATGATGGTTGTCTGAGGGCCCGAGCACGTCTTCCCTTGGCTGCACAGACACTCTATAATTGTACACGGTTGGAAATGTACACACTGCTGACCCTGTCAGAAAGAGACTCTAGAATAGCTTCTGTGCCTGCTCAAGTGGACTCGGCAGCCTATATTACCTATAGTCCTGTTTCATAGCAAACCATACAAACCAGAATGATGCAATGGGGTTGATTTACTGAAGGCAAATAGACTGTTCACAGTAAATGAGGCGGAGCTCTGCTGACTTCCATCATTCAAATATGTGCAAGCAAAAGTACTGTTTTTTTTTATTTTCCTTGCACATGTTTGAGTATCCTGTAGACATGTGCACGGCAAAACAATGTGTTTCGGACAAAACAAATGAAAACAGAAAAACATTTTAATTTGTTTCGTCAAAGGAAACACATTTTTATGTTGTTTCGGATTCGGAGGCAACGAGCCTCCAAAACCAAAACTGCACAATGAAACTAGAGAACGAGCATTGGCCATATCAGCCGCTGGCTGTTATCTTGGAGTGTATTTTGGTATACACCAAGATGGTGGCGCTCGCATGTTCGGGCGCTGCCATCTTGGTGTATACCAAGATTTACCCAAAGATGGCTGATATGTGGCACCGCTTGTTCAGCGTATGATGTCATGATGGTGGCAGGCATGCTCAAACAAATTTATGTGTGCCCGAATATAGTTTTTGTATATTCGGGCATATAATAAACTTTGTTATTTCGGATTCGGACGAACCGCTGAATCATCTGAATTTCATTGATTTGCAGGTGCGTTCGAATACGAATACACATGTCTAGTATTCTCTGCAAAGTGAAACTTCACCACAATCACCAAGCTAAGGGAACCTTCCCCTGCAAAGTGAGCAGCCTATTTTATCTTTAGCTTTAAAAAATTCAGTCCATCTTCCTTAACATGCTTAATGTAATCTAGAACCCCTCACCCAACCCTGGTGTTTACCTACTTATCCACAGCATTGGTAGTCACCCATCCTCAGGCCAGAAATCCTCTGCTGTGTCCCCCACAATTCTGCTGTAGCCTCATTTAGACATAAATGGTACTGTACTGGTAGAGCCACTACTGTAGGAGTATGGCAATGTTCAAGTCTATGAGGAGTCACTGCACAGGGCAGCAACAGAGAAGATTTCAGGCCCGATTGTGTAGACACAGGAGAAGGCCACTGCTGAAGAGCTGAAGAGTGGTAATTTGGCATTTCTAGAGTAGAAAAGGTTGGGAGGATGGGGTTTATTTTAGTATAGTTGTAACTTGAATTTTAAAGGGGAATGTCCAGTTATACCATAATGTGGCTTATAAGCAATACAAAAGTACCAGAACTACTACTCTGTAATGTATACTTTGCTGAGCAAATTAAGTTGTAAGAGACAGAGAATGAAACCCACCATGAAGGACCCATTTTTTATTTTTATCAGCAGCTTGGTATTTTTCACTCTGTGCCCTGACATAAGCTGTTCTGAAATCAAACACAAAGGCCATCAATACTGGTTTGCTGCTTGTGTGTAAAGATAGAACCATGATCTGATCACCATGGTTTGTCTGCTTTTAAACTCTTGGAATGAAGGCAGAACGGTAACTGCTGGAATACAGCCGTCCATCCACAAAGATGTTGATGAATTATGCACACAAGAAGGGGGTTTAGTTATAGTAAGTAAACGTAAGAAAAGCTTATCCTTATTCATTATTAAGCAGTTCAAGACAGATAATGTGGAAAAAAATATGAAGCTGAACTCTAGGCAGAGTTAAAAGACACAAGTTAACGCAGCTCTGTAATCATCAGTACATCATTTTCTAACACAGGCAGTGTAAGTACCTGAATTTGACCTGGTGTCAGCCTCCTGCAGTCCCTGTATAGCAGAGCTGAAGTGTGAGAAGAAGTGGTTCAAAAGGCCACTAAGGTCATGTACTGGCCAGAAGCATGTGGATAGGAGGAGAAAGCAAAATTAAAGACAATTGAGCTTATCACTGTGCCTTGTTATTGTCACTGTCCCGTCACAGGTTGGGGCAGGTCTAGGATGATCTGGGCTAAGAGGAAGTGGATTGAATAATGCTGGCCATCAGCCTGAGGACATCTAGTAGCAGAAAAAAAATTCTGCAGGGGACATCTTAGGACTGAAGATGAATACTGCAGCTAACAATTTTAAAATGATAATGGTAAGTTGAAACATCCACTGTATTCATATACCGATCAATATAGGACCCCATACTATGTGGTTGCTTTACTAATGGAGTAGAGGCTGGTCACTTAGCAAAGTGAATGTTCACTCAGTACCTGGTACCTTAGCACCTGGTGATCCTGTCATCAAGGTCCTTGTAGAGGCATTTCCTGTTATAAGATGACAATGCGCTCTCCCTGGCTTCCAACTGCACTCCTCCGATGTCACACTATATCAAGCTCTTTCAATGTAAAGTTCAAATGGACAACATACATAGCTTAATGCACAGTGCTTTACCAAAATGTCAATTCAGTTAGCATTTATATTTACTTAAACCGCTGTAACCAAACTTTTGTTTAGGGGACAGTTGCTGGAAGCCACATTCTAAGCCATTGGTGCTCAACCTCCTTAACTTTAAGACTAAAGCTGTTATTTTACCCATTGCCTGATATTTTGAATGTTAATTTGGCCCCAGCAGATGAAATATCCAGTGCAATTTGCCAATCGTGACACATGCTATGCATGTGCAGTTTTACGCTGTACTTTCCTTTGAAAGCCTATCATTGTCTTTCACTAATGTCAACAAGCCAAAAACTGACATCGTACCTGAGATCTTCACATATGCATTATCATCATCATCATTATCAAAAGACTTGTGACTAAAGTAAGTCAGTCACTGGCAAATAGGGTTAAGGACCAGAAATGTTTCTAGAAGTGCAAGTATATTGTGAGAAGGAAACCATACTGGTGACTGCCTCAGGCAGCAGTATGGGTAGGCCCACCCATGGAAATGATTACAGTTTCCTTGAGTTATAAATCCATACAGGATACTAATGAGACACAGGTAGGACACATCTTTCCCAACATGCTGCACTAATCAGTGGTGCAGTGCTATCTTCTGCAGCATAAGGGATCTCAGTATGACAGTTCAGACAGATGTGCTCTACAGAACTGTGGGGTGTTTAGCTACTACAAACATTTCTGTTTGATTTAGCAAATTAGGTCCGCTTCCTGTGAAAGAGCTCTCTGCATTTCATCTACCATGAAAGGATGACATAGACAAACAGTGTCTGCACATCTGACTTGGTTTCTCTTCTAGCTGCTGGCTTAAACTAGTTAAACATTTGCACAGGGTCTGTGTCATGGAGTGGAGGCTCTGTGCCGACAGAGGGAAAGTGTTCTAATATTCCATGTAAACAATAAGCAGACTAGAAACTGTTCAATTTAAAATGATTTCCATTTCAAGCTTTTGTGGACTCGGAATCTTTCGATAGATGGATATAATGTCAATGTTTACCTCGCACAGGCCTAATCAAGACTTTATGGACAGAGCAAGGAAAGATTCCCACATAACAGACGTATCCACTATTACAATTTATCTACCTGATCTTTATAAGATGTATCTCCAGTTACAAGATGATAATGTATTAGCCTGTTTCTGTTTAACAAAACAGTAAAACCACTGTTCCTGTCCTATGATATAAGCCATTAAAGGAGAACTATGAGGTGAGTGAAAATCACTCATCCTCATAGTTCGAGCAGACCTGTCACAAGGAAACTGTCACACGTGGGCTCAATAGATCAGGAAGTGAGAGAACGCATACCATCACTCACTCACTTCTCGATCATCTCCCTGCAGAGAGCCGTGACCATCAGTCACCGCTCCCCTCAGGGATCCCCCCCCCTCCCTGCTCTGATCCTCCAGAGTGGAGGAACGGAAGGGTGAGGGGGTGGGTACAGCTGGTTCTGCCTCTAGATAGGCAGAGCCAGCTGTCATTCACGCAGCTGGGTTCCTGATCGGATTGGCTACGATATCGAGCTATGTATGACCCTCTGTATTCAGAAGGTAATTTGGTCAGCAGAGTGAGGCATTTGACAATGGGCACTTGGAAAACGCACTTTTTTGGAGCACAGCAGTCACTGGAATATTGTTGATACCATCCCACTGGTTTACAGATGGTCACTTGTTTGCTGACTATATATAGCCTTTAGCTATTACGGTGAAATTATGGACTTTTATGATGAACTTTTGTTCACTATATTTAATCGCATGTTGATGTACTTAAATATTTCTTACGGTTTGGGACTATTTGAGAAGTGTATTATATTATTATTTATGTTTATATTTTTGATTTATTCCAATGATTTATGGAGTGATTACACACAGATATTTATCACTGATTAGTTTTTCTTTATGTGTCAACAAAGCCCTGCCACCCACACCATCAAACCCCAACTGTTTTGTATATGGCAGCTCTAAGGAGGATAAAATGAGGAAGGGTTTGTTGTCACAGCAAACAACGTAACGCTGAATGAGAACAGAGCCTGTAGATTGTGCTGCCATTGACATAGGCCAACAATATGGATGCAGCAGGATTACAGAAGGCCTTAAAAGAAAATCTGTACCAAGAACATGTTTAAGCTGCTGAGCTCTCTTATTGTAAAATTCGTGTTGCCCAGCTGATATGTCCATCATTAATAACTTATGATTCAGAGTACTAGATTTTCAAAAACAAATGGAAAGAGCATCACAGAGCAAGTACATCTTAACATTTTCCCTGATAACATTATGATTAAAATGTATGTCCAGCCAAAACCTTTTTTCTTAGTTTTGGATAGAGGGGGGAAGTATTAGAGCTCCTATCAGGTTTTTACTGGTATCTGGGTTTTGTTAGAGAGAATTCCCCTAATTTCCTGTCCTGCCGACAACATTTAATAGGTGAAGGGAAACTCTCCAACAGCAACACAAACAGAAATAAAAAATGCGTTGATTTAGTAGATTAGGGGAAAACTAGAACCAATGTCATTTTTAAAGAACTATGTTGTGTCTTTGTTGGAGAGTTCTCTCACTTTCTGTCTGTTAAAACTGATGTCAGCAGGACAGAAAATGAGGGATACTCTCTCTAATGGCGTCCAGCAGATGTATCTTAACAGGTGTTCTAATTCTTCCACGCTCAATATAAAACTAGAAAATACAGTTTGGGCTTGACATACGTGTAAACAATCTACTATATATGTAATCTTTAACAATGTTTAGTTCTCTCCTAACTTCTGTTGCCTGAAACCCATTAGGGGAATAGGGTGACTCCAAGTGCTTGCTACTTAATGGGGCCTGGGATTGAAGATGAAATTCTATTACCCTACCATGCTGCTGGACCGGAAGAGTTTCTCAGTTTGCCTAATGATAGCATCAGTTGTGAACATAACCACTCTACATGAAGTATGCTTCAACTCTACGGTAACTAGTAAAAGTCCAAAACCTAGGTAAGAGTTTGCATTATTCAATTTCAACTGCTCTTCACACTCTTTTTATTTCAGCAGCCAGTACCGGCACTCTTTTTTTGCCCACTCAGTTATAAAATAATTTTGCAAATGCACTACTTACCATCTTCACACTCCAGTACTGCTCTCTGTGTCCTCCTTTGGTACCGGTCACAGCCCTAAATTTCATGCTGCATAATGCCCAGTATCATCCAGTCCCCTCATCGCATCCTCAGGTGTCATGGACACACCCCCTAGACTCATTGCCATCAGGCAGCTTGGACTCACTGCTACTGCTGCATGCAACGGTGTTCACATATCACTACAGTGCACTATATGCAGCATTAACGTCCACTACTGGAGAAGATGAATAGGAACAGCATGTCATTTGAACACGTCAAAGATTTATAAACATTGATAAATTTGAATTGCTACCAATGGAACCGACACCTCGCTGCCTCAGCTACAGAGGGAGCGATTCCATAGGGACAATTAGGCAACCTCTTAGCGATCCAGCCATAGCGATCTAGCCAATCATGGCGAAACAATCGCCCATGTGACATCAGCCTAAGGCCCCATTCACACTGCGCGATTCGCAAATCGCGCGTTTGTCGCGCGATTTGCATTTTGCGCGACATCGCGCAAATGCTTGCATTGAGCAAGCTTGAATCGCGGCTAAATCCGCTCCAAAAAGTGTCCTGCTGTAGCGACACACGACCCGCGACAGGAGGACCCTTTGCCCCATTGAGAAGCATTGGAGAGCGATATCGCGCGGTAAATTGCCACGATATCGCGGGGAATTACCGCGGGATAAATCGCTCAATGTGAACGGGGCCTTACTGGAGCAGCTGCTCCCATTCACTGCTAGGGGGAGCTAAAGAGAAGACAAGAGACAGACTACTCATTTATCCTGATACAAAGTTTGTTTCTCATCTTCCCTTCAACTTCCTCCTGGAGGACAGGAACAGCAACTGGAAGAAGAGTAGATGTGAACAAATTGCTGTCAGGCCCCTGTATTTAAAACACCAGTTTATAAGCAACAGAATAGAGGGACTGAAAGTGCAGTTTCGAAGTATGCTCTCTTCCTTGCTCATGATGCACAAAATTATCACGCAGGACCATGAATAACAAATTCTGAAATATGTATTAAAGTACAATTATAATCATGTTTATGTTTAAAAATAATTTTAGAGAAGACAAACGAATAGCTTGACATTGATGGATGCCAAGGTTTCAACATTTTAAGAGTTTATGGTTCATTTTAGCTTCTTGTAACAGACTTTTAAAGCCATTTCCTGATATTTTGAGAACTTTTATAGACCCCTGATAACTTAACATACAGGGTAGAATTTTGGCCTCTCTCAATGCAAATTGGATGTTTGGCCTCTCTCAATGCAAATTGGAATACATGGGAGATTTGGTATTTATCAGAACCATCTTTAAATACAGTTTAAGTAAAAATACAATTGTCTTATTAGTATATAATAGAATGGCATGCCGTTGCTTGCAGCTCTATAACAGCCTATGCACTATGGCCTGCTCTAGGTAACAATTGTACTACCTCACACAGCGTACATTTCTGATAGAAGCAGCACGGTGAATTAACCTGCTAATTGGCTCCCTCGCTTATATCACTCTGGGTGGTGTATCATAAAACTGATCTCCTCTGGAAGGACATTCAATTATTTCACGTTTTTGTTCCTTTCTCAGCTGAAGAACGAACAAAAACAGCAATACCGATACAGCTGTCAGCTTTTTTTCCCATTAAACAAAAGAAGCCCCAGTGAAACAAGAGCTGATCATTGTCTTCCTGCCAGGAGGTGGGAAATGAAAGCTGGTAAGTTCAAGTGACAGTCTGATGTAAACATTTGTTCCATTACTTGTCAGTGTACCATTCATTATCACTAATGCATCATCCTACAAATTTCTTGTGCTCCAAATCATATCATTCTGCAATAATCATAGCCTTCAAGGTTAATTCTGAGATACAAGTAATTCAGATGTTTAAAAAAAAGTATCAATTATAATTTAGACTGGAGTCAGATAATAAACATAAAACAAGGTGTGTTGTACCTACAAAATACGAAATGATTGCATGTAAACAATATATTCCCAGATTTCGTTTCATGATTGTATTGCATTGTTGGAAAATGGAACAGACAATCTGATTGGTTGGCATGGGCAATAACAAAGGTTTTGGAGACCACATATTTCTTAGCCTTCATCATCGGAGACTTTCATAATTTGTGTTAATGTTGTGCTAATGTAATGTTGTGCTAAGGGCAAAGAAAGACAGATAATCATAACTGCATAGTCTAGCAACACAGATCTTAGTTTGGGATGAGTTTTTGTGACTTGGACATCTAGAAATAAGGTGCACTCTAAAGTGCTTTATACACATGCCTAGGAACTTGCTGTTTCTTTGTCTGGACTCCCTGAAAAAGGTAATAGACGTCTGCATGTCAAACTCCCTGAATCTTTTCTTGGTCCCTTCTCTGCCGACTGATAGAAGTGATATCAGCATCACTTTTTGCAGTCAGAGTGATGACTGGAATATTGTATGTGTAAAGACAGAAGTTGCTGGAGCTAGAGGGAGCTGGGAGGATTAGGCTGCTTCCAATTGCTGTACAGAACAGGATTGTGGAGGGACCTGGAAGAAAGGTAGGTTATGATCTCTCCACATTTCATTTGCAAACAGAAAAGGGAGAAAGACACAGAGAAAGAGGGGAGTTATGCTCTTGAATTCCCTTTCAGTCAGGGTATGGTGTCTGGGATGGCTACACCATAAAGCCAAAACATTTGTAGATACCTGACCATTAAACCTATATAAACTTGTTGGATGAAAACTTCAGAGGCAAAATTAAAAAAAAAAGGTATGAATGCTGAGATTTAGTTGCTTTGACTGTGGCAGTCACTTTGCCACAGTCAAAGCAACTAAATCTCATTGTGCATTGTGTGTATCTATTTTGATATAAGGGGGACAAACAAATGGGAGATTTGAGAGTAACTGTACAAATACCTGCACATGCATATGATACAGTATAACATAAGCTAACCATACTAACATCTCCTCCCCATTTGCCATAGCACATAATGCATGCTACTATTCCATTCTGCTACCCCAGAAACAATCTTAGGTTTAAAGTAGGGATGTCCCGATACCGAAGCTAGCATCGGTATCAGAACCGATACAGGGCATTTTGACAAGTACTTGTACTTGTCAAAATGCCCCGATACAAAGCACCGAAGCTTGCGCTGGTTTTTTTTTAACTTACCGCGCCGAGCGTCTCGTCACTGCTGCTCCGGTGGGCGGTGCTCCAGGCAGTCACCAGCTGTCAGGCCTGCTGTAGGTACAATGGAGTGGATCGCAACTGCGGAGGTTTAAGTGGGGACGGCTACTCAGGCTTGAGTCTCAGGCGTCACTCCCAATCTTAGCGGGGAGTTTGGGACTCTAGCATCACAGCCGTCACGTAACAAAAAAGGGATAAGCAGAGCTATTAATTCATAGCCTTGCGTCCCAAGGAGTAAACTGTGAACAAGGTAGTTGTTGCACTTTCTAAGGAGCGGTGGGCCACTCGGATACTGGTATGCAAGTAGGATTCCCACAAAAGTAAAAGTTCATGGGTAATGCTAGACAGTCAGTTTCATACACAAGACTTCAGGATCAGAATGTCAGCTTAGGGCTCCAACTGGAGCTGTACTTGCGTTTGGGAGTTCAGTTAGGGGTTCAAGGTGCAGGTCCAAGCGGCTAAGCAGGAGGTGATCCCGTCCAGACAGTCCAGGGGGTCTCTAGAGGCTTTGTTGGGGTGAGAGGAGGCAGCAGGCGTTCTGAATCCAATTGTGGAATGCCATGCTGCCTCAGCTGGGGGTTTAAATAGCCCGAGGAGAGGGGTGGAGCCGTCCGGCCGGAATGAACGACTTCCGCGTTCCACCGTGGAACACAGGCCGCTCACCTCACAATCAGGAAGTCGAGCGGCTTCCGCGTTCCACCGTGGAATGCAGAGCGGCCGCCCCAGAGGAGGGAGAGACCGGAGCATCCCGAACCGGACGGGACTCATCACATCAGCCACCTAAATTAGGACCCCACCTGGAGCGCCGCCCACCGCAGCAGCAGCGACGCGATGCTCCTCTCCAGCTCAGCGCCGACGACGTCCTGCGGCACCGCAATCGAGGCAATAGTGAGTAGGAAGGCTTACTCATTGTTTCTTCTTGTTCACACAAAAAGCTATCTACTGCTGCAATGCATTCTGTATATGTGCTACATATAGAATGCACTGCAGCAGTAGATTTACAATGATTTACAATGATCCCCTGCTAACATGAATGGGTTAAATGATCCCTAGTACAACTACATGTTATGTACTATGGATCATGATTTAACCTATTCATGTTAGCAGGGGATAATTGTAACTCTATTACTGCAGTGTACGGGACATGTGTACTGTATATGTGCTATGGATCATGATTTAACCTATTCATGTTAGCAGGGCAGAATTGTGAGCGCCTCCCACAAGCTGAGCACCGAGACATGATGCACCGATCCTGCCCAGCGCCGACTACAAGAGGCACAGCGTGAGGCAACAGGGATCAGAGTGAAACTGTGAGTGAGGGAAGCTAGGACGGGGCTGGCTGTAAATCTATTGCTATAGTGTACTGGACGTGTAAAATGTATATGTAGTACATATATACAACACACACTTCCACTACACTACAGCAATAGATTTACAATTTCTGCTAACATGAATAGGTTAAATCATGATCCATAGTACATAACATGTAGTTGTACTATGGATCATTTAAAGTCACCTGTCCCTTTAAAAAAAGTATTGGTAATTGGTATCGGCAAGTACATGAGGGGAAGTACTTGTACTTGGTCCTGAAAAAGTGGTATCGGGACATCCCTAGTGTAAAGCATATGTTAAGCCAAAATAAATAAAACACATCTAGTAGATCTCTGGAATAAATGCACATCTACCCATGTTTTATCCCCTTGAATATGATGCAAGCACAGAAAAAATAATTGTTGCTGTGCCAAAAATCAAGTGTGTCCTACCTTCCTTTTTGACATGACAACACAGCTCTGAATTCCTAAGCACATGTTGTCAGCCCTGTCTACTTCATTTCTGATGGATTACAATAAACACAGACCTCTCTTTATCTCCTCGCACCTCTTCATCTCCATAACCCATCCTTGTGCACAGGCAGAGAGCACAGGGAATTGTTAGCTCACAAGATTTCTGACAAAATCAACAGTCATTTTTTGCATTTATTAAACAAATATAACAAATCACATCCACTGGTATATTTAGCACTTTTAGGGGAAAATCAGAGCATTTCATCATTATAGTTTACTATAACTTTGAGAGTTTTAAAAGTTCTCAGGTCCGATTATATAGTCACATACATGTATTATATAGGACCAGGGGGGCTAGAAGACAAAAACCTGTTAATATTGTTTTGTAATATGCAGGACCCAGAACCTTAGAACTGCAAGGTGCCAGCCACAATGTTGCAAATTGTGAAGTAAAGATGCCATATACACAGATGTAAATATTTAGAGTTAATGCTGTAGGGTGAAATCCTAGAGAGTCTTTTAGAAATGTAGGTTTCAAAGTTTTAAATGAAATGCAATTTGTTGATTCTTTATTGTTGGGGAATATATTATGCAACTTACAAATATTCCCTAAAAAGGTATAGCACACCCAAAACTAGTATTTTAGTATTTAATAGTAGCCTGAGATTTACACCACATGACAGCCTCCAGTATCTCTAGTGGGAGATCTCTGTGCTTGAGTCTGAAGTCTGAACATCTCCAGAGTCTTAGGCTCTCTGTATAATAGACCCCATGTCTACATAACCTAATGTTTTCTTTAACACTACAAAAGGCACAGTATTTCTCACTTTGTAAAAGCAATTGACTACTATAATACACTCATTTGTATGTAGTGTGCCACTCTTCCTTTGCTGGCAAAGGTCAGAGTATTACGTCAACAACGGCAATCTGATTTGATTCCACTGCTATATGTTTACCAATTTTATGTTGCACAAAGGAACTAGCTCTTGCAAAGCTACCAACATCATAACAATCTCACGGTCTATTCCGTGATCTAAAAGAATTATGTATCTTTTTGCTGTTGAATATTTTTTTACATAGATTTGCCTTTGTTACCATAGCATGTGCTTGTTAGCATTTTAATGGAGACAAGAGGCTTACCAGCTGTAGGTAAAGACTGACAGATAGACCATGGGCTGATCTTATATGCATGACTATTGTCAGCATTCTGGGGTCTACTTATTCCCAGAGCCAATTAAAATACAAACAGTAGACGTACGAGACTCCAGTTTAATAACAAGCCGAGGGACGGGTGAAGCATGGGGCAATGCTCAAATATGTCTGTTTAATATCAGCATATTAGCAGCAATAATTACATTTCTGAAATTCCAGGATTTCCCGCCAAGCCTCTTCATAACCCATTAAACACAGAGCTCTACTTTTCCGGCATTTCACGATTAAATACTTGCCTCATTTGTGATGCAGAAATCAAAGTTTAACAATACAACGATTAAAGGGGAGAGTGGAGCTGATGACAGACCCACAAAAATCCCACAGGTCTTCCCCATCTCTGCCGCAGTCTATTATTTGTTTACATTACTTACAAGAATATTTGATAGGACAATGGAAAAATCCCTTTTAAACTTGCAAAGTGTACAAACTCATTGCAGCCAATCAATTTTCAGTTTACTGTTGTTACAGGAGATGATTTCTGATTGGCTGGTGTTGGCTACTGTAGTTTATACGTTATCAATCTTTCCAGCCTTTCTGGACAAACCAATCTGTCTTGCTTAAGTTCAGCCCTTCATTATTTGGCATATAAAATGGTTTAGGCCAAGACATCATAGGTTGGATTTACAAAGGGCAAATAGGCTGTTCAGTAACGTATTAAGGGATAATTGCACTTTGCCTTGAATTTTACCTTAGCTTAGTGAATGAGGTGAAGCTCTGTTGACTTCCATAATCCAATCATGTGCAAGCAAAAATGCTTTTTTTTAAACTTTCCTTGCATGTGGTTGAGTATTCTATGCAAAGTTAATTTTCACAACATTTACCTATTTACTAATGGTTGGATTAGATGGAGAAGATGCAAAACAATTAATTTGAAGATATATCTGGTATCTTTTGGTACAGGGAGGGTTGGTGTCTGTGCAGAGGATACTGATGCAGTAGAGATAAATATGCAAGCATTGAGTTAAATTTACATACGGTAGAGGTTACAGGGAGGGTTAGCATTAAGGTTGGGGTTACTGGGAGAGTTAGTGTTAGGTTTGGGGTTACTGAGAGGTCAATGTTAGGGTTGGAATACTGGGAGGTGTCTGCTAGTATTATGGTAGTGTGAGGTTAGCATTAGGGTACTGCAAAGTTAGCATTAAGTTTGGGGTTATTGGGAGGGTAATGTTAGGGTTGAAGTTACTAGGTGGGTTAGTATTGGGGTTGGGGTGCTGGGAGAATTAGTGTTCCAGTTGGGGTAAAAGGAAGGGTTACTGTTAGGGCTGGGGAAACCGGTTTACTGTATATGTCAGTAAAAAAGGAGTGCCGTTTGATAACTCCCCTCACGCCCTGCTCTTATCATTCTAAAAATGTATGACTTCTTTGCAGTTCTGCTTCCCTAGTCTCATCCTGTGGTGTCAGTCTACTACAACAAATCTCTGACTCATATGCACAGGGATTACCATTAGGGCTGAAAATGTGCTTCATGCTGGATGTACTGGAAAACTGTCGGAGCAAAAGGGCATTTAGACATGCATTCACTAAATTCTGCTGGCATGGTTGTATCGGTTTTCTGGTGTGATGCAAAACTCACTCTGGGCATGTCCACGTTGAATTATTATTTGCTGTGACTAAACACAAAGGAAGCATGAGAACGCTAACTCTATTATCTTCTTTGTTTTGTTTTTTTGCTAAAACCTTAATCATAACCACAGACTTCCAAAGGATGATTACTGAGCGATTGCAGCACACATGTAAAAGCAAATGCATCTTGTCTGCTCTACAACCATTATCTGTCCTCTTATGGGACAGATTTGGTGAAACAGGGAAACAAAAGGAAAGGCATTCTCATGATAGGTTTTTTTTTTTCCATTCAGCTGTATACAAGGTATGGTTGCATATTGCTCCTGGTCTCACATTTTCCCTCGTCCCACAAGGTGTCAGGGTTTTTACCTTCCTTGTCCAGTTGCTTGCAGCATGGCTTGTTTGCACTGTCTCTGACACTGTTGGTTCCTCTTTGGTGCCCTCTTATGACCAAACCCATTAACATCATCATTCTGCAACCTTTGGCAAAACTTCTGACAAATTCCTGTCTCAGCCCTCACCCTTGCATGTGTTCTGATCTACTAAGTGCTCTCAAGTTATTCCTGTTCTTCGTGTATGACCCGGAGCTGGCTGATCTCCTTGTTCCTGACTCCGGCTATTGTTTCCATTCATCCTGCTCTCAGTATTCCCTGACCTGGTTCGGCTGACTACCCACTTTGGCATCTGACCTCTGGCTTCGCACGGAATGTCCTGGGCTTTCTCCATTGGTTTTTGCCATTTATGTTTATAAATCATTTTATTTTTTAAACCAGCACTTTAAGTTTCTGTCTGGTTTCGTGGTTCCCTAACACAAGGATATATACAGCTACATACGAGAGGTACCTCCACTAATAGCACATTAGAATTAAAGAGAAGAGGTGCATCATTGATCGAATAGAAAATGTTCCTATATTCATAAGATCTATGGACTATACCAACAACAGACTTGCTTGGATTACATCAATTTTAAATGAAACCTGGCTAAAGATTATTGATCTGCTGATTGATTAGAATGGATCTATGAGCTGACAAAATGCCTAAATAACAATCTAAGTAGGACAACCGTGGATGGTAGATCTATACAGTGTACGTCTGCAGCATACAAAGCCAATGCACAGAAACAGCTTTACTTTGTGGTCAGTAATAAGTTAGAAAGATACAGATTAAGGTCAGTGGCCTTGTTAATAGTCTCCTACTGTATCAATTACCCAGTGTCCAGTTGGAATACAAAATCAAGAAAAACAAAAAAAACAAAGGCAGCTCATCATACAGTTCACACATGAGCAGTCTGGGGTAGCTCCCAGAATCTGTAATGGCATGAAGCACACAACGCTCAGCTAGTCTGACATGATGGATACGATTGCCTCTGACTCTAATGACCTATGTGATCCTCAGCATGCATGCTGCATACTTACTACACAGGCATAAATTAATAAATTAACTGATAAATTCACAGTTCTCTCTTCTTGTCCAGGATTTCAAAGCCTGCCCTATTACTATTCTGCGCTGGTCCTGTTTGATTATCTTGTGACTAGCAGCAGAGTGTCCACATGCAAATTTGCCTTTGTGATACTAATCCGGCATGCAGAGAAGCAGTGTATCTAGTATGCTTTTCAATGATTACCACTGAGAATAGGACATTCAGGACAGCCACAAGAGCCTGTGGAATCTGTGAATTCCATCTACATAGAGTGTCCCATTGCCATATACATAGTCTCTCTTCACTTACCAAAGGGCACTTAACTAAAGTGTATGTCTGGACATAATAAAAATACAGCACACCTTCTCTGCAATGCAGGAACATTTCCTATGTTTTTAGCTCTTTAAAAATGTTGCAAAGAATAGAATATACCTGGTGATGTACAAGAAATCCAGTAAGCTCCTAATTTCCTGTAGTGAGCTAACAATGATGCCTCTGCTGCACTGAAATCCCATGCAATGTTGTCAGCCCTGCCTAAATGTTCCCTTGATAGACTACAGAACACCCCCTTCTTATCCATATAATGTGTTCTGTATTCCCGCGGGGAGAACTCAGACAGGGCTGACAACACTGCTTGGGATTTCAGTGCAGGAGAGGCAGATTTGCTAGTGCTCTTCAAGAGGTTCAGTTCACTGGATTTCAGTTGGCAGATCAATAGGTATTTTACTGTACATGCAGCATTTATGAAGACACAAACGTGAAGAAATGTGCATTTATTGCACAGATGTACTGCATATGTTTTTTAATTTTTCGCCATACACTTTAAACTCTTTGTGGAGGTTGTGTTGGAAGAAATGAATTGCATCTGCAGCTATCAACTGTAAGCACTGCACTAGTACAAGTAGAATAATCTGTGACCTTTTCATCAGCCAATTGTTCTGTAATGTGACGGTGCCAGAGCCTTGAAATCAGCCCCAGGTGTAATGCTGTATTAGTGTATATGGCTTTCAAACAGATAGGTATAAAGTGGAATCAATGTACTCATCTGTTTTGACCTTTGTCTTTCCTAGCAATTAAACTGTTGTAACCTATTCACTGTCAAAGTGGACTGTAAATAATTGAGATCTTTGAGCTGTTAAGATATCACAAAATGCAATTGATCAAAGTGGAACTCCAGCATTTTACTCCCCCTGAAGCCCCCTCAGGTGTTTTCTATATTTTGTTCCTGCAGTTTTCTAGCTAGGCTGGCGACATCATGGCAGTTTTCTCTTCTTCTTATGAAGGTGGGAGTGGACATTCTTGATGTTTACAAACATGTGAGTGTTACTTAGTCCTGGAATACTGTGAGTCCTCCTTTTATTATGAGGTACCCCCTAGTGGATGTAAATGAGAGGATGGGCTCACAGGAAATAGGCAGAATAATGTACAGTAAGTGTTCTTCTTACCAAAGTGGACAGACGATGCTGGACCAAAGACAAAGCTGGGGCATGGAGAGGGTAAGATTACCTAAATTACAGATAATATTGATAACATAATTACAGATGACATATTGGCAAATTTTCACAATTTTGTTGCAATAAATTGAAGTCAATAGAGAAGGCTAAATTTGGTGTGCTTTAGTGGTTTTAAGGACACAATGGTCTTTAAAAGAGAACTAAATCTACAACTCTTTTTGGCTTTAGTACAGTTTTGGATCAAAGGAGTACATTTAATAATGTACCCCTGTGACCCAAAGTAAGCATCTAGCACAGGGCTAGCAAACCCCTGTCCCTCCAGCTGTGGTGAAACTACAAATCCCATGATGCATCTCTCTTCGGGAGTCTGTGAGAATTTTGCAATGCTTCATGGGATTTGTAGTTCCACCACAGCTGGAGGGCCAGAGGTTTGCTACCCCTGATCTAGCAGGTTACTGCCTGCTATTTCCTGACAGTGCAGACAAAATATTGTCAGAATCCACTTTGCTGCCCCGTTAACAGTTGACCCTGCCTCTCTAGAGCCAAAGCCAGCTGTGCCCCCCCCCTCCCCTGTTGTCCCTCCAATGAGCGCTGGAGGAACAGAGGGGGAGCGAGAGGGTCAAACTGAGGGTCAAACAGGGAGAGGGTCAATCTGAGGCATACAAAACATGAATTAAGTAATATTTGTGATTATCTATCTGTCTTTCACTGCCTTCTGTTTTTCTGTCCCTGTTAGCTGTGCAAAAAAAGCGCACAGTCTTCTCCCTGCGGAGAGTGGTAACTGTTAGTCACCGCTACCTGCAGGCATTCTGAGGACAAACTGGACCCTGAGTCTATTCTGCTCAAAAGGCGGCCTAGTAAAACTGGCTAAATACTATGCACATGGTAACTATAATATTTTGGGTTCTTTTCTCAGCAAAATAAATACACTGTAATGTTTCTTCTTTTATTAAAAGCTGTCTAGTGCCTCTCCTGTTCAAAACAGGGCCTAGTAAAAATTATTTCATACTGTTCTGCACTGAATACAATATTTGGAGGGGGGGGGGGGGCTATATAAAAAGCTGGCTGGCGTGGGTCCTGTTAAAAAAGTGGCCTGGTAAAATTGTTTAATTACTGCACATGTACTCAGTACAATATTTTGATGGCTTTTTTCAATCAAATAAATTTACTCTAGCTGGCTGGTGTCTGTCCAGTAAAAAGTGACCTGACTGTACACATAATCATTGCAATATTTTGGAGGCTTTTTTTGCATAGCTAACCGGGACATAAAAACAAAAGGCAGTGAAAGACAGATAGATAATCACAAATATTACTTAATTCATGTTTTGTATGCCTCAGTTTGACCCTTTGCCAACGAGCAAGCCAACGTTTGTGCTGGAAGCAAGCCATAGCGTGCCCCAGCACAGAGACCAACCTGTCCCTGACAGCTCTGGGTCTCATGCTAATGATCACTTGCCATGAGGACTGGCTCCTGTTCGCATGATTACTAGGATAGCCTCTGATTGGCTATCCCAGTGATGACTAGCTGTAGAACCCTCCTCTATGTTTTTCTCCTCCAAGGAGAAAGAGATACATTAAAGGGGAAAATATTAAAATTTAAGCTGACAGAATCTGGAGCAGATGTCCATGGCAACCAAACAGCTTCTTTAGTTCATTTGTAAAGCTTAACTGAACAAACTGAAGAAAAAAGCTGGTTGGATTGTCAGGGGCAATTGCTATTATAGGTTGGACTTGATGGACTAATGTCTTTATTCAACCTCAAATACTATGTAACTATTATGGCTTAGTTGTTTTAAACTGTCAAACTTTGTTTTCAAAAGTTAATCCTGATCAAACAAATACACATTACCCAACAAAGTATTTGTTTACATTTTTGTCCAAGCACTTGCACTCTTTATATTTCCCAAACAGCTGGCTCCAAATTTGTCAACCTAGCCTTCCTGAACTTCCTGTCCAGTACAAGATTGATCACAAGGAAGAGCACAATCTCCCGCAGCAGTACATCTACTAGCTTGGAGGGGGGAGGAGTGAGGATCAGAGGAGTATCTCGCCTTGCTGTGTCCTGTGTTTGTAGACACACCCACAGCTTAATAGCATACACAAGGATGGTTTCATAGGACCCTGCAAGGTTAAGGAGCCCCCATAACATAGGATATCAGGGCCACTGCTCAGGGGATCAGCTAATTCTGCAGGAAACTACAACTTTAGACAATCAAGAAGCAGCATCCATTGTAAGTGATTTATTCAACATTTGAAAAACCTTTTGAATTTAATATCACCTTACAACAGCAAGCATTTTGATCAAGAGCATTGCCTATTGCAGTCAATTGTAGGTAGACAGCACAAGAACTAGCCCCTTGCACCAGTCAATGCTTAGATCACCAGTGCAGCTTTACTTAAGTTGTGATAAATGTAGGCAAATACTGGCAGGGCTTGGGCTGTCACTGAACACTCATGTACAGATAGTTTAAGTATGACTTGGTGCATGTAAAGAATATATGGGATAAGTTGTGAATGCATTAGGATATTGTAAGACTTTCAAAGTACTCTAGGTCACTACTGGCAAGCAGAGACACTGGCATCCTTCATGCCAGCGTAATTACTGATGTCAGATAAAAAGCTCAAACAAAACAAGTAAAAAGCTCACTAATTGCTCATGCAGTCGCTGTCGTAATCTGTGGAACACTCAGATGGTTAAATGTATAAAAATGCATCCTACAAAAAAACTTGTTTATGCAATGGACACAGCAATGAGAATCATATACCCAAAATATAAGCAGCACAGCAATACCGAGCCTTCGAAGTAGAACACAGAAAAAAATCACACACTTCAAGTTGTCAGTATGTGACACTAACTAGGAACATCGTGTTTCAGGAGGTAAACGGTGCTGTCCTACTTAGTAACGACAATTACAGGCTTAACATAGCAGAACTAGGTGCTGACACAAAGCGTGTAAAGTTACTGCCAAAGTAAAAGAGTTTTTAAGCAGTGATTTGTGCCAGTCAGTACTGTTAAACTGACAATTAATCACTCTCAACAAGGACACAGACAACATGCTTTATGTCACAAGGGTGATCCTGAATGCACAGCATGGACTTGCCAAATTCATAAAGCATGTCTGTTGATATGGAGGATAAGTTTATATCAGGTAATAAGTTATGCTTTACAAACTTAGGGCAGCAGAAAATTGTCAGATGCTGTGTACTGTAGTGCTGAGTGGACCACGCAGAGAATTGTATTTCTCAAATTTCCTGCATGTCATTTTCTTCTAAAAGCCTACCTTGTGTAGGCATCCGAAAGGCCTGAGACTCTTGCTGGGCTCCATCGTTGATGTTATGTCAGCAGCCCCAGCACTGCTAAATAAAAGGTTATGTAGGGAGGTGAAGGGAGGGACAAAGGAGCTGTGCCAGCAAAGGGAGGGGGGTGTCTGCAATTCATACCTGTGTACAGCTTTTAGGATTCTTAAAGTGACAGAGTCTCTTTTAAAGGCAGTTTACCTTGATTTCACCTTTTAGTGCTTAATTATTAAAATATATATTAAATGCAGTTTTAAAATATTTTTGGGGTTTGGCTATAAGACCATGTTATTTAGATATGTCTTCTTTCAGGATGTATAACATGTTGGTGCCCACTAGAAGTAAATATGAAGACTAGGCACCATTACTGTGAGCCTCAAAGCTGTAAAAGCAGCAGTCCACGTGACTAGGCTGAGAATTCTAAAATGTGAGCTGAACATCAACATATTTATTATGTAGCTGTCATCTCTGGAATAAAAGGAAAAATTCTCTAAGTAATATTTGTGTCTAAATATACCACATAGCAAAATAATACACACAACGAGAACACACACAAGAAACAACTCTATTATAAGAAAAAAATATTCATGAAATCTCCATTTGAGTTGAATAAATATGTTAAAGAGAACCTTTCATGAAAATGGAAGGTCTTCTTTACTCTCAGTCCACCAAATACAAATGACTTAAAAATTCCATTGAAAAATACACTTTGAAAAGAAAAAAAATGACCTCAGCAGACTTGTGGATATGCAGACGGTGTAACCATGCCTCCCCGAAAAGCTGACCACTCGAAATCCCACACAAAAGGCAACTCAGTGTTCAAATGAGAAAATCTGCGTCATTCCTCTAGTAGTTGATGAACCTTAGCGTCTCATATAGGGAAGTCACATTTTTGTTTCTCAGTGCAAAGCAGTGAGTCAGTCACAAAGGCAGAAAACTAGGCCCCTTTCACACAAGCATCATCAGCTCAGTCAAGGTTCGCAGATTTAAAAAAACTGATGAAAACTGAATCAGTTTACATCAGTTTGCACATCCGTTGTAGTTCAGTTTACATCCCTGTTTTACATGTCCATTTTGGACTTTTTGTTATTATAGTATGGCAAATTCCCATGATTATCTGCTTTTCCCCAGCATGCAATGAGCTTGCCAGGCTGTGTTATGATGTCAGTCCCAAAAACCGGACATAACCTAAACTTATCAGTTTACATCAGGTTACATCAGTCCTGCCCAGTCAAAACGAAGAGCTGATCCAACTCAAATTGTGGACCTCAACTGACACTGATGTTTCCTGATGTAAACTAATGGTTATCAGTTTTAATGCGCACTGCCATAAAGAATAATTGTTGTCCGTTTTTCATCTGCAAACGGACGGTTGGAAACCTGACAACCTGAACACTCGTGCGAAAGGGGCCTGATTTCTGGGAGCACTCCATACCTCGACAGTTTAAATAATATCACTAAGCTGCCATGTTAGGTGTGACATTTGAAGTTTCTTCATTATTTCCCTAAGCTGAACTCGGGAATAAGCAAATATTATCTAAGTAAACAGATGTGTATTCTTACTGGAATCCAGTGTGTAACTTTGCCTCTGTGCAGACACTTCCTGTAAAAAAGACTGGTCACTGCTGCTCTCTCTCCTTTCTTACCTGGAGATCCTGCCAATAACAGCACTTCTTATTGAAGGCTATCAACGCAAAGCTAATGCCTCTCAATTCAATCAGCTTTGGCATCCTGCTGAGTATACTCCTTCAGTTGGCCATTGGGCTACTTATCAGGTCTACATGTGCTTTCTGCAGACCTGCTGCTGCAATGCTGCTGTTAATTGCAAGGCATTGGCTTAGCACTGTCGGCCTGTAATGGGTACTGTTACTGGCCGGAGAGAGCAAGAGAGATTCCCTGGCATAAGTCAGCTAAGATATAAAATGGCCTGTGCAAAGCTGAGACTTATTAGTGAGGTCTGGCTAATAGATAAGACATGGACCTAGGACTAGAGGCTTTATCAATCCAAAACGCTAAAAAGCCTCTGTGCTCCAGGACCCAGACCAGAAACCACAAGTTTGTTTCCTCCATAGCAGGCATAAGTCCTGGAGCCCACAATCCTGCCAGCCAGTGCTTCGCCAGAACACTTTAAAGCATAACTATACCAATGTACAGTTATCTTTAAAAAGTGCTACATACTGGCACATTACCACGACATGCATATTTAGCTACATTTGGCAATTAGCTACCTCCAGCTAGAAGACCAATGTCTGTGTCACTAATGATGGTCAGGTTGGAATTTTTCATCTGATATTATATTCCCGAGCAAAGATAAAAATAGATAACCAAGCACTGCCTCATAAACCATAATTAGATGGATATCATGCAGTGAATAGTGGATGTAGATACTGGTTGAACACAGGTTTGATCTGATTTCAGAACAATCAGATTCCACTGTGTATAGCCTCTTTTACACAATGCCAACATTGTTTGCTTGTCTTTTCCCAAAAGGGGGTTTAAAAATCTTTCATGTTTTTCCAGATTACATGGTGCACTTGTTACTACATAAAGGACTGCTGTCAAGTGCTGATAGATTCTCTTTAAAGTCATACTAAAATAATGGGTCATGTCTTCTCATTAAATGTTAAAAATTTCCTGTCAGTGTACCCTTAAAAAAGCAATACATATAAGCCGATTGTCTTTGGAATTTACTTTGTGAGGCTATTACTCTAGAACTCTGAACCTAGACACGATGTAAAGATGTCGCCGTGCTTAGATGTGAGAATGGAAATGTGTCAACACCATTATTGTGAATTCTGGTCCCATTCTGAAACTAGTCTCTTCTGCATAATGTGCTCACAGAGAATGTGTGCGATGAAAAAGATTAACAATGAAAAGCTTTAAATATTTAAGCAGGAGAATAAGGGACGCCGGTCGCGGAATTTATGCTCTCAATTCATGAGAGGCTGCTTAGATCTGCACTACCTGCGCTATAGGACAAAGCTTCCATTGAGCAATAAGAATGTTGCATACTTTAGTATATGACAGAATGAGAGCGACACAACTTTCAGACCGTCTGTTACTACACAAACCTCCATTCAAAGGAACTTATTTTGGTTTATGTTATCTGTTTGCTGGTGTAAATGAAAGTGATGTTTATTCACAATATATAACAAACGCAAAACAAACCTAACAAAGGTGGATTATAATGCATACTAAACATCAATATGCTACATATTAAAAAGCGTTCATGCTATGACTCTGATCCTTCAAGAGCAGCTTTGCACAGCAAGTGATTATAGTTATCTAAAATCTGTTGAACGTTGTATTGTGCTTGTCTTAGTGCACATGTCTAAAACACAGTTCCATTTAAAACAAATGTCTCAGTTAAGGATAAAGACCAAGAAGGCTTGACACTTACCATAGATTTTTGCCACTTACGGGACCCATGCAAGAGATCCTCCAACACCAATGTTTGTGACTGATCAAGTTCAAATTACTATCCAAGCTATGTCTATAAAAAACCCAAGTTATTTTTCTTAATATTTGTACAGGTAAATTGTATATCATTTCTGTATTCTTGAACCTATAAACAGATTTCCCAAAGTAATATATAGAGAATTAATTTGGTCTGGTGACATTGGTAGACCAGCTAAATAGCAAGACATGAACTCTCATAGCCATGCCAAGAAAAGCTGGATCCTAACAGGGTTTAGGACAGTAGTCAAGAATTACCAGAGAAATTGCATTCTGCTTTGCACATGCAAAATGAAAAAATTTGGCTGGATGTAAAGATGGTGGTTTTAGAAGGTGATTACGTTGTGGGGCTCATAGTCTGATGATAGGACACTGATCTTAGCCGAGAGCTTTACACCACATTCTATTTTATTTGAATACTTCAGTGTGGATGCTTCTCTAGATTACAGTAGGGCCCATGTAGATTAGAGTCCAATATACAGCGGTGCATTCAATTTTGGCATTCCCATGTATTTGCAAATTAAGGCAAACTAAGATCTCTGCTTTCACTGAAAGATTAGACGAAGATTTACAGGGTTATTCACAAAAGGGTGACGAGTTTGGAGAAGGCAGGAGAAATTAACCATCTAGGCCAAAATACCTGATTTTGAAAAATTCTCAGATTCAGCTCAATTTCCAGTTCAGCTATGTTGTCCTAGATTGTTGACACGTCTCCTGCCTCCTCTAAACTCTTCACCCTTTTGTGAATAACCCTGATAATCAGGTTTTTATCACTATTAGTCCTGGTTCACACCTAGGTGTTTTTGAGCAGATGGAAAAGCTCTTTTAAACGCCCAACACAAGAAATCCCATAATTTTGAATGGCCCCTGTTCACACCTGAGCAGCAAAATGTCAGCAGGAAACCACCTGAAAAGTTAAATGAGCCTCTTTGGGTGGTTAACAGCATATTTCTGCCCCATAGACTTAAATGGAAATGCCCAAAAATGCACGGTAGAAGCATGTTGCACATTCTCGTGCATGTTTTTGTGCGTTCATTGCCTGCAATGTTTCATAAACTGCCAGTCATAACATGGGTCTTCATTTACACGCATAAACATGCAAATAACCGCACGCTAAACATGCCGCCCAGGTTTAAACCTGGCCTTGCGGCTAAGGGACTTTTTATATTTGTTATTTTTTTAACGTTATCGATGTCAGTTTTTTTTTACATGCAGAGAGAGACTGGGCAGAGCTCCTGATGTCACCACGCTGAGCCGGACGAACAGTTTTCTTATCACTTTGCTGCCATTTGTCCTGCTGGTATGATCCAGCAATACCCAATGCCTGTACTGTTTACACCATTGTGAGTACGCATTTTTTATATAATAAATTGCATTTTATTGGACGTTACGCACTATGTCCTTGTCCTTTTTCTCTTTCCACCGGGATTTATACTGGTACCTGTGATCTGAGGAGACCTTATCGCCTTTTTCTGTGCATGGGCTTCCCTCCCCCATTAAGAAGGGAAAAAGTGCATTTGACCTAGCTCTGTGGGTCTACCTCCCCAGGTGAGCATTCACTTGTTATCATCACTCACTGGGTGGAGGTGAAGGTCTGCCTGCATTGTGTGATTATCCTTACCAGAGAGTTATATGCACATTGGCTGCGAATCATCTGAGGAATTTTTTGCACAATCACCATTGTTTGCGTTTGTTTTTTCCTTGGGACTTTTTTTGCCTATATTGCTTTTTTGTATGTGTGTAGATATTTCTTATGCCTCATTTGTTTGAAGGCTCATATATGTGACTCATTTATATATGTTTCAATTTATTAGATATGTATGATTATTAGCTCGGCACAATATTGTTTTTTCAGAGAGAGACTTCCACCACTCCTTGCTCATCACAGTTTTACTGCTTAAGTTCATTGCAGGTGGTGGCTAGAGAGCCATCCATACTCCACAGCCAATGCAATTCAAAAAACAGCCACACTCTGCCAATTTTCAGGCTATTCATTTGTACGCTTCTTTATTTGTATGACTAAGCCTGATTGGGTGAAACGCGTTACAGGTGAAGCACCAGAAGGCAGGGAGAAGTTTAGAGTTGACTGGATTTTATAGAGAAGTGGTAGGTAAAAATTGGAAGTATGGGGGGGGGGGGGGGGTGATGTCTTGGATGGGTAGATTCACTTATTTATGTATCCCGGTGACCACAGTCAGTAAAAGTAAAAGAAGATCCAAATTTTTGTTTTGTCATTGGAATGGGAATAAATGGGAAATTGTCCAATGAGATACATTTTTCAGTAAGAACTGTGTAAAAGGTGATTCTCTTCACTTTCCTCTCACTTCCTGTCTACAGGACACAAAGAGTCCATTGTTGGGACAGAGATGGCAAAAAACTGGGAATATAACCCCTCCCCCTAACACTTGAAAAAGCTTTGTTTTATATATACTTTACTGAAGATGTGGAGAACATTTACTATCACCAGCTCTAGGAACAGTTAGCCCTTACAAATGAGTACAGTATTAGATTGTTTATTAGTGCTAATTGCAGTGGGGAAAAAAAAAAGAAGGCGGCGGCACTAGCACAGCAACCAATCAGATTACTGAGCTGGTGCTAACAGTAAAGCTTAGTAAATATACCATATATATGACGACACATTGCTACAAAAAACACTTATTTTCTTACCCTGCAGTTGATTTTATATGAGTCCACCAAATGAAAAGTCGTGTGGGGGGATATATCCTTAATGGAATAAAAAATATTCGGAAAACTGTTTCTGTTTTACAGGATAGTGGGTGTTATAAGGCATCAAATAACTAGGCTAATGAGCAGCGCTCTATTCTAAAATGGTTATGTATCACTCTTGATGTAAAAAGTAATTACACTACATTTACAATGAAGCTTCGACCAATACTACTGTGCTAAAATAATTATGAAAGATGGTTACCAAAACAGCACAAGTAGAAGCTGACACGTGGATGCAATAAACAATAGAGGATAATACTAAAAGCCAGTAAGAAAATTTCCTTTTCCTCTAACCAGAAATAATGACTATACTCAGTGAGCCATATATACAATATTTTTGCTTAGCTTGTTTACTGTGGATCAATGAATAGTATGGATCTGAAGCACCAAGGAGATTTTAACATACATATAATTTAAAAGATATGTTTGTAGATGTACAGACCATGTCATTATTGAACAATACATTACAGTAATCCATCAATACATGCGAGTATATGAATGTGTAGTATGAGCATGTAGGAAATTCATGTCCTGGCTAATTACACAAATCTCTTACTTGAGCTCTGCATGTAGGTGAACCCTGCAGGACAAGCACAATGTAAGGAAATTACATTTCTTGTCATTTGATGCTAATTAAGTTTGCCACCATTCAGTCCATGAGTTTAGAAAGCTGGCTTACACTTAAGAGGGAGAAAGAGTATAACCAACTGCAGTGACTGGTAATATTGCAATCAAGCACAATGTGCAAACAGCATAATTAATGGAGGCTCAAGCTTTCCTTAGTAATAAACATAAGGCCAAGGCCGTTCATGGGCAAACAAATGCATATATAAATTTAAAGTAGGTATAAAGGCACTCACAGGTCTTGCAACAGAGATAAGTCAAAGCTCCAGTGCAAGACCCGTGAGTACCTCTGTACCTAGTTTGAATGGATATGTTTGTGGACGAGCACTCGGGCATTTACCATACAAATAAAGTGTGGTGACAACCCCTGGGACTATAGTATACACTGAGTGGCCAGATTATTATGACTACCTGACGTTTGTAGGCAAATTAGCTATAATTAGCTATAATTTCGCGCTGAAGTTGCTAGAGGGCCAGACCATTATAAATAGGGAAGCAGGTTGTTTACCACGACGGTAGAAGTGATTTTTTTCAGCAGATATGGGTAAACAACGCGATTTAACAGCCTTTGAACGTGGGATGATTGTTGGCGGTCGGAGCCATGGAGCGAGTATCAGCAAAACAGCAGAATTTGTTAAATGTTCAAGAGCAGCTGTTGTTAAAGTGTTTAAAGACTGGACTGTCAGCCGAAAATCTGGGTCTGAATGTGCGAATTGTGGCCCGTCAGCGAATAGTAAATGTTAGGGCAGAACGGAGAGTGGCAAGACTAGTACAAGACAGCAGAAGGGCAACAGGTCAGTGTCAGATTCCTCTCATCACCTTTCAACATCTCGTGGAGTCATGAGGCGGCCCAACAAAGTCATCTCGTGGAGTCATCTCGTGGCCCAACGTAGTACTGATGGGGTGGTCATAATAATCTGGCCACTCAGTATATATATATATATATATAGATATATAACATATATACACACAAACTATGTACAATACACGTCTATAAGAAAAGATAGTTATTTGTAGAGTATGTTTGTTAATGAAGGCTGTATGCCCATATTTTGGTGTTTGAGAGGTTTTTATGCATTTACGTGTTTATTCTTTTGTTGTATTTTTTTTTTGTCATTTCCTGTTCTAAACATTTATACAATATTCTTATATATTGTACTTGAAATTGTTTTACCCTGATAGTCCTTTAATGAAACCTGTAGTGAGAGAAACAGGAAGACTAAATTTACGTGTTTATTCTTTTGTTGTATTTTTTTTTTGTCATTTCCTGTTCTAAACATTTATACAATATTCTTATATATTGTACTTGAAATTGTTTTACCCTGATAGTCCTTTAATGAAACCTGTAGTGAGAGAAACAGGAAGACTATTATCGCTGGCCTGATTCTAATTATGCTACTTGCCTTGCTGTTTCTGTCTTCAGTACTTTTTGAGTCACTGGACTGGAACAACCATTCAGCTAGTTAGGTCAGAGTAAAGTCAGATCTCCTGATGTGCATACTTGTTCTAGTTCAGTGACTTAGAAGAAAAAATAGAAGAGCAACATTACACACAGGCAACTAGCATTTTCAAAAAGAAAGTTTATTATTGGATGCCATACTTGTCCTTTAAAAGGGACACTGTGTCAGGAAATCACCTATGTGGCTGATTGCTGCACATATTAGTTACTGGGCAGTGACTCAGTTTAGATTCACTGCCCCATCAATAATGTGGAGTAATGGCTGCTTTCGTAAGACCCTCTTTAGGTTGGCCAAACACATACACAAACTGTGTAAATGCATTTATGTGAAAATGGCTGCAACAGACTACTTTTAACCTTTGGGCCTTGCTCAAACTCAAATATGAAGCACCCTCAGCATATACATAATGAATGTGTATATCAAGTAAAAAAAAAAAGGATATTCTGATGTTTTGATAAGCACAACAGAAGACGCAAGCCCTTGGGGCACATAACTGAGTTGACATTTTACTGTGTGTTGGTAAGAGTAAGAATAAGAATGTGACATGTTAGTCCACATCAGTGCCACTGCAGGATGACTTTCGCTTCCTCCAAAACATGACAGGAAATGTAGACTAGACTTCTGTATTGCTTTCGGGGACTTATTTTAATTGTATAAGTGGTAAAGCAGCAGTGTATTATACTGCAAATCAAGTGTTCAAGTTTACAGAGTTTTCACCCTTAATCTAATCCTAACCCTCTGCCCTACACATAGTTCTATATGGAAACGGAAATGGAAAGTGCAATGGTGAAGTTTTAGGCAGGTAGTCTCCATGGAAGAATTGTGGCCAAAAAGCCTTCTGTGTTGCCTGCATAGACATATGGCTCTAACCAAGGCACAAGGTCTAGAGTGGTCAGTCTACACCACTGTCCACCCTGATGTGGGCTGCAATTTGGCTGCCAGGTTGTGATCCCTGGAATTAGAGTTGCTAGAGAAGACATCAGACAGACCTAGTCTAGAAACCAGGCAGAAGGTCAGGACAACTGTGAACCAAAAGTAACAGAAAAAAGAGACCAAATGAATAATCAAGTTAGAACCAGAATAGACCAAACAGAAGTAGATATCAGAGGAGTAGTTGAGCTCCAACCAGGAACAAGATATCGGGAATGGGTCCCAGAGGTCAAGATGAGTTGTAAGTGCTCTAGAAGAATGAGAAAGCTCTGCATAGCCCTGGCAAGAAGTAACAGAACATTTTGCTCAGGCACTATGTCAGTGGAATGAGCTAGATTTAAACCCAAAGCTGAATGTCACTAGTTCACTGCTGCAACAAGTTCTGCAGCAATGCTGAATATCCACTATACTAAAGGTTCAAGTAAGTGCTAAAAAGCAAGCTGCTGCCCAAACCAGGAAGAAGAGGGGAGGAAGGGGAGGCAAGTGAAGGAGTCACCAGCAAGCTACAGACATTGAGCAGCTGTTAACAGCTCATTACAGAAACCAAAACGTTCATACATCAAGATCATCATGTATGCGCTCTATGTAGAAGCAGCTGCTAGATGTAGTAAATTATGGTCTTTCCAGTGTGTGCAGGTTATTTGCCATAAAATAAATACATACCATGCCCTCTGCAGTTCATAGTGAGGAGAACATTATTATTTAGTTTCACCATTAGACAGCAATAGAGCACAAAATTATTTCACACAATGAGTAACCTCCTTGGCTGGAAAAAATATGCACATATTAATTAAGCCTTAATTCCTTGACATTGATACATTAAATACTGTGTTCTTCCTAGTAGGATAACAGTTTCAGATGAGATTAAAATGTAAAGCAAGAAGAACAGGAGTGCAGTCGATTATGTCGGAAACGAAACATTATGACACAAACTTATTAGTGGCCTAATCGGAAAATCGGAAGCAGCCTGCCATGGACACTTACATTATAAGCTATATTATAACAAAGACAGATGCTGGTGTGGTCCTAAACAGGTTTGTTACGAGTGTCAGCAATACAAATAGGTGCTAGGAAGATTCAAGACAAAATCAATGTGAGCTCGAATTTCCTGATGGGAGAAGGGAGCTTTTCCAATATGGTCAAGCCTTTGATACTATCAGATATTTATGTGTTCATGCTTGGACTGTTAAAATGTTTAGGTTACCTAATTGATTGCAAAGATTTCACATTAGATGCATTTGTGTGATACAAACAGCCAACGACATACAATATATATACGCACTATTCGTCACACACCATGAAATTGTCTTTGGTATTTTATTAACATGCCTTTAAATATTTAACTATACCGTGTACTTATCATTCAGAGCTGGTATTTTTATGAATGTTACCAATTTCCAGGAGGATTCCATTGACCTTGGCACTGGTGGCATAATGTACCAATACATGTGATATGACTAACATGAAACACACCTTGTTTTCAGATTCTGGATTGTCATCATACGTATGTTCCCTGTTGATGCTTGCCGTTATACATTTGCATAGGATTGCATGATACAGAGGACCTTGACCACATACTGTATATTTGCAAATGTTTACATGTGTTACAGGTAAGTGGAGGAGTGTCTAAGCAAGTAAGACAGTAAACATGTCAACCAACTTTTTTTTTAAGTGACCATTTAGTGCAAATGAGGTATAGATCCTGACTGAGCATTAGCAGTAATAGCTTTGCTTTATAAGAGGTACATTATGGGTCTGTGTCAACAGTCTTTCATTCATATAAGAACTAATTTTCTCCCCATACCAATCCATGGGGATACAAATAGAAGCAGGTCAGCTGCAGGTCAAAGACACCTGTCAATGAACTCCAGATGATCTCGAGAGTGTCAAATGTAAGTGGACTGCAAGCTGCATTTTTCCATCAACACAAGGTCTCTTACCTCCTGTAGTCTTGTACCCTATCCCTTTGGTTAAGTACTTTCTGGTGCAGCCAAAAGGATATTTAAATAAGTACAGTCACTGCTTGGTGCTAAAAGCACTTAAATCAGGTTTGATACTTTACCCACACTACAGGTTTGCATTAATTTTTCTCACAAGAAAAATTTGAAACTGATTATAAGAGGGAAGCTTAGAATCATTTTGAAAAACCGAACAACCATAATGATTTAATGTTTTATGGGTACTTGTTTTTCAGTTCCTGACCCATAAGAATTACCAATCTCTTTGAGAGGCAATTTGTCATTGAAGCTTTGAATGGATATTTAAATTATATCTTCTTTATAAGATATTGCAAATGAGTTTAAAGCAAATGAAAAAGGTTTTCATTAACATATTCACAGGTAGAGGAAATAAATGGAATAATTGGGGTGAAAGAGAAGATCAAACAGAAGCAATGTGAAGGCTCCATGATGGGTGCAGCATGGCTGGTGCTGTAATAAATCATATAATATCTGAAAAGTGCTTGGGGTCATCATATGTAAAAATGACAGACAATCTCAATTGTTGATAATTACAGTTAACAAACGTGGAAAGGTGAAAACTTTTCTCCCAAGACAGTTAGTTAATGGGATAATATACAACAATGTCACATACAGAAACATGGTGACATACACAAAAAGCTGCTCACTAGCCAGCTAGTGTGGTCTACCCAGAACTGTTATTAAATGAAAGTTGTTTTGCTGAATTACCCACAGTTTTTTTATAGCTCGATAAATAAAGAGATAATAAAGAGATCTACAGTATTTGCCGGAGTTACCCACCATACCATTATTGTTTCTCACATGTTGTGTAGTAGTAGGAGAAGTCTCATTGTGAGAGCACAGTGACGGACCCCCGTACTCAGGATGAGTATGTCCGCCGCTGTCTTCTTCCTTGCTGAGGAGATATTGGAACCCGCTGATCTGTAGCTCCCAGTTTCCCCAGTCACTAGCCAAGGCTTGAGTGTAGGGTAAACAGACTCTGATTTATTGAGCAATTGCACAAACTTATATACAGCAAGTGATGAAATCAGAATATAATCCCATCACATCCCCCCTCCCCTCCCAGACCATCGGTCTGCTCAACACCACAGGTATCCACCTGCTAACGAACTCCAGACGGCCATAGCAGGAGCCTGGCCAGAATGTCATTGTTCTGAGCTCCCTCAGAGAACAATAGGAGATAACGAGGGATGGGGCTGATAGTCTTTCCCTAACCAGGTCACACAGCATAACGCACTCAAACACAACTCAACACCAATACACATTTAACTTATAAACTGATCACCATGTCGTCACAAGCACCACATGCTCTTAGCATCAGGAAGATATATTCTAGACACAGAGAGTTCAAGTATTGTGTGGACAGACTGTTTCAATTTATAGTAAGATCTGTCCACTTGGTGTTTCATAGAGGAAAATAAGAAGTGGTATTTTAATTGGCAACAAGCATGACTTTATTTGGCCTTGATCCTCAGTATTTTGGGAACAAGCAGGGGCCTTTTATGCAGGTGGGGAAATGGGTTGTTGCGAAGTAGGACAAGTACCAGTGTGGCCCCATATGCTGTCAACATCTTGGTAATATTTGCCAGATGCAGTGATCTCAAGCATTCGGTGGACCGACCCTTTAAAATATATGTTGGGGCAAAATAACACACCAACACAAAAATAGTAATATACAGTATATACAATATATATTCAGTATATTAATGTTTCCCCAGTATATGCACATTTCCTCATGTTGTATAAAAATGCTGCAAGCAAAAAAAATACCAGTTGAACTGGCAGAAATCCAATGTCCTCCTGTTTGGGCTGACAACACAATTCCTTTGCTGTACTGAAATTCCACCCAAAGTTTTAAGTCATGCCTGCTGGACTACATACATTTCTTTCTGACCAAAACAATACTGCGGCCTTGACTCCCAAGAGCCTACCCACACACTGGCAGAATAACTATACTATTGAGAACTAAGCTCCCAGTAGCTGTGCCTGCAAGATTTTTGTGACCCTGGTGGCAATATCACAGGAAGTGATAAAAGCTATTTTTTGCAACAGGAACAGGGTAAAATAAAATATAATGCTGGGACATGGCCCAAAGGGGGGAAGAGTGAGGTTTGGGACTAAATTTGGGTACATTTTGGACACACAATTAAAATATTTAGTGGTAAAACTATATCATAGCTAACAAAAATAACTGGTATTTTATTTGGCAACAGTCATACCTATATTTGGTCATGATCTCCAGTATTTTGGGGGGCAAACAGGAACCCTTTATCAAGCTGGGGAAATGAGTTCTGATGTAGCAGAATATATCATGAGAACCCCACATACTCTCAGCATAAGGGTGAGACATGCAGATATATCAATTATTAGGATAGATTTGGTAGATCTAAAAAATATTTTACAAAGATTGTACATCAGAATGTAATGCTTATGGACAATTTAATGGAAACATGTGCTTCTTGAATAAGTTAAACTAAAAAATGAGACGTGAACACTTTGGTCTACAGTTAGGTGTTTAAAAGCTTGCTCTTACAACCCAATCATTTTTCAAGAGTTATAGTAACCAATGTGTCTGCCCATCTTGCTGGTAAGCATCAAGTAATTAAACAATTATTACATCTAAATTCCAACCCTTTTTATACTCAACATTTTGCTGAGCCTGCCCCTATTGTGAGCAAACACTTTTACCTAACTGTATAAAATTCATAGAAATGCACTCAAGTAAGCTGTACTAGCACAGAGTACAGAATTATTGGACAAACGTCAGCACATTTCATTGAGTAGCTGCAGGCACTCACTGAGCAGATATATTTAAATTGCATTTTCTTACCAAAATGGGAGTGGTTTGACTTCAAAGGCCATGCACATATGAAATTATGCACATAATCTGTAAGTGAACATTCCAGATTAACCCTTCAGTGCAGCAGTCCTTTGGTTGTACAGGAGCTGAGAGGCCAATGTGTACAGTATTTCCTACACAAGCGGCTACGTTCCCTGGCTCTTTATCTCCTGCAACCAGTTAACCGCTTTATGAAGTGTTTATAGAGAGCCATAAAGGATGATGAGTCTAAAAATATGAAAGGCTATTATCACAACAGTAATTCTAACATTTCCGCCCTAATTCAGTATTCTGTTTTTATGTATCTGATGTGTAGTGCAGTATCCTGGGTAAATTCTACAGTGGCAGAGGCTGCCAACACTGACATAACTCTGACAGTAATCATATTAATAACTATAAAGCCAGGCTAGAAGTAAAGCTAACATTGTCATTATAAATAATGAATGCTGCAATGCTAAACAATCAAAAGCTATACTGTAAACATAATGAAATTTTTACACACAAGAATGGTTTTTAAATGGTAGCATTGAATAGCTAGAAGTCAGGGCAGAGTTACATTTTTGTCCAAATTGTTCTATAAAGTTACTGCAACCAAAAGATCACCAGCATGAAAGTTAGTTACTTGACTCCCACTGGTGGTTCAGTAAGTGGTTTGGGGCAGCAATGGAACTGTGTACCCCAGGCAGCCTAGGAGGACCCAATTCAATCAGTGGCTTCTTAGGAGGGGAGCACTTCAGATAGTATAAGATTTTAGTGACGGGGTTTACATATACTTTAAAGGGTATGATGTTGCTTAAAGGAAAAACAATGCTGAACCCAGGAAACGAAGAGTGAACCCAGAAGAGTTTAGTGATAGGCACTCCTAAATTCAGAGCACCCAGGAAAGTTCTGGCACTCTTCAAGGAGCTGAACCTACTAAGTTTCCAATTCTTCTTGCCAATGTACATGCAATGTACATGTAATTGGGCTTTAAAATGAAAAAAATTTATCTATGAAACACAACTCACACAAATGTGTACACAAATGAAAATTATTAAATCGTCCACACTGTTTATACTATTTACCTTAAAGGTGTTTCCACAACTGGCCTAATAGGGAATCACATTTAAAATAAAAAAAAAGTTAAAGGGTATTATGTTGAAGGGAAAGCAACATGAAGATGAAAGATGAAACTGGTAAAAATAAGAAATATGGTGAGAAGATAGTCATGTTTTGGACACGTTATCTTATGGGTCCTCATGTCACTCTACATCCCATATAAGTCATTCTCTAAGGCAAAAATACTGTGTTGTATGCAGCAAGTGAGCACTGATTCATCCCTATTTAGCTGTTACAGCAACAGAAGCTGCGGAAACCTCTTTCATTCTCTCATTTTGTTCTGTTAACACAGTGATGGGAGGGAGGTGTTCATTCACAAAGTAGCAATAGAAAGGACAGTGGGGGGGCAGACAGATGGGCTCATTTAAGCAGGATCGACATTTTCACAGGTAACTGCTTCCTCCTGGAGGAGATAGATGAGACCCAATGGGCCAACTCTTCGCTGCTTTGCCTAATTTTGCCTGACACTTTGACCATTTCACAAGCCTGCAAAAAGCACTGTTGGCCTGCTATCAAAAAGAAATGATTAGACCAAATGCTCATTGTGACCCTCAGAGGAGAGAAACAATATATCCCATGTAAAAGAAATCACCTTTTGGTGGCTCAGACTGCATAACGATTGCAGCCACATCTGCTCTCTGCAGCTCCACTGCCTTGGAACACTTCCATTATCCCAGGAGCTGCCTGAGCTACCCAGATGAATGCAAGAAGCAGATGAATACAGAGCTGCTGATGAAAAAGTCTACTGCACAGTAAATCCAGAAACCATTGTTCTTGTGACTTTACAGTGTTACTCTTACTTGCCATTTTAGAGCACACAAACAAATCCACTAAAAATAAGTGTATCTTTTAAAATACTGTTTGGACCAGGTCCTCTCCACTGACTAGTAAACAGCAAGGCGATTCTTTCCCTCCTGCACTCCCCCTCCTAAACTAACTCCCTTTCCCCTATGTAACTCCCCATTGCCCTTACACAACCCCATAGCCTTCATACCACACACCTCAAATATCCCACACCTTGTGTATCCCAACTCTTCTCTCCGTACCACCTTTCTCTGTCCCACCCATCTCCAAACCCTTCATAATGTCTCTTCAGTTCCTGACACCTTCCATAGACAAAATTCTACACACACCATCCAAATTTTAGCATAACAACTGGTCTTTTGTTTCAATTTTGGCTAGCGGAACATGCCCAATGACTCCTCACTCACTCTGTCTACATTCCATCAGTACTGCTCATATGTGTGGATTTTGACACTAACTTATACTTTTGCTTCTCAACGTGATAAGTATTATATCAGCCTTACACCTATTGTATACTTTGTATCAAGCTGTATATGTAAAACTGCTATTGTACCCACATTGTACTTTACTGCACAATGTTCCATGCTATGAGTGAAATGTTCCGCCTTTCTTAGCTGTGATGGGTTGAGGTGAGATATATAGCTCTACAAATTATTTTTTTCACTACATGGCACCACAATGCACACTACTGCAGTACTGTGCATTGCAGCGGAATGCACATGCCATTGCATGGCAATGCAACGCACTAGCGAATCTAGCATGGGGAGCATTGCAATGTGGAATAACATGTGCTAAATGTATGGGTAGTGTGCCATTAGCGCAATTCTTTAGTGTGAACCACCCCTTAGTCAGTTTATTCAATCAGCTTACAGAACCTGCTCTTTGTCTACATTAGAATCCTTGCAGGCTGCCAGGTTTCTGTGACTGTAGAAAATAAAAGCAGAGAAGCAGTAATTTCAAAGCTTCTGTTTGAAGTTGGATTTCTCCACAGTACATGCTGCTACATAGGTCAGTGAGGGCTTGTTTTGAAGATTTTACTGCTTGTTAAGAATATGTGCATAGTTACATATCCATAGTCCATATCATAATTTAAAAATAATGTGCGCCTTGTAAAGCATATACAAGTGCTCAGCAATCACAGTAGGTGCAAAAATATGGAAATCTCTTTGTTTGCAAACACGTGTTCAAAAAGAATGCTAAATAGCTACAATACTTAGCAGACATTCCTACTGTGCAATCAAGTTGCTAAGTGCTACCTCATCAGCTGTCTGTAATGCAGTGAACTGGCTAGTAAGCAAATGATACTCACCAGCCACAGCAGGGGATTACAGAGGAGAAACTGGTTTGCAAAGTGTTAGCAGTCACTTTAATACTTTTAAAAATCTATCTGAATAAGGCTATGTTCAGACAGCCTCAGATAATAGCTGTTGAACAATCAGCCTCCCATTCATAAAGACATAAAACCACACAAGAGAATAGTCTAGAAGTTCCAAATATTTAAACTATAAGCAAACCTGTGAGTAGCTGGCAAAGAAAAAATAATTGATAAGGTTAATCATTAGTGCCTGTTGCTGCAGAAACACTAATTTAGAACTGGCTTGTTTGTGCATGTGTAATCCTTTACAATCAAACCGTAACCCGTATGTGAATCTTGGATATAGAAGTGGAAACCATAAAGTGTTGTGGCCAGTAGAGATTCTGGTATTTGACAGTTCAATGATGGGGATGGGGCTTAATGCTAGGAAAGGACAAGGAGACAAGTTGATGATCTGTCTAAAGCCTCTATAGACCTTCCCAAGAGCTTACTAAAACACATGCAAAGACAAATGCAGGCGCAACAAGGTTGCTGTACTTTACCAGTATTCTTAGTTTAAATACTTTAGTTGACATGACATGTTCACTTGAAACTATATGTGTAGTGAAAAAAAAATGTTGTTCAAAAATCAAAACAGTATAATCTTTCTTTAGAAACTCATTATGCCAATGGAATTCATTTATATATTGTAATTACCGAATATAAACTTAATTAGGGCATGATGTGGCAGAACATTGATTCAAATAATAAAAGTGAGTCTGAAATTAATATTAAGAGCTTCATCGCTTAAGTAATATAATTTCCTAGCTGAACAAGAAACCCTCTATTTGGCATCCCCTTTGTGCACGGGTTTTAAAGTATCATATTTGAGTGGAATTTGCCATCTGTATTGTTGTGGAATTCATGACAATCACAATGACTGTTCTTTGCCAAGTTTGGAAAAGGTCAGAGATCAGTCCTTCAGCAGCAAGCAGACATTTCCGAGTAGAATGAAGTGTGCTTTTAATCAATTCAAAAGAGTGACACATGGAACATTCTGAGCCAATTAATTGGGCATTTTAGATGTGGAGGGAGATGCCTGGCACAGTCCATTTGTTTTACTATCTAATGTAGGTACAATTAAACAGAGAACATATCTGCAGCTATAGTTTAAAGTTCTTTTTTCCCTGGATTCCCAGTCCTCACTGCACCATCCCTCCCACTTCACACAAGTTTTTCTTTTTTTATTCGAGAATAAATACATCAATTCCAGGAGTCTTTACCGTGCTCATGTGATGAACCAGGTCTTTCTTCAACTTTAGTAGCAGGCATTGCTCTGCTGCCGATGCTCGCATTGGATGTGTGAGTGCTAGTCTATGCATGGTTCCACCATGAGTTCAAGTTGCTAAAACTAACCCCATCATTGGACAAAAGTTGCAGAACCAAATCGTACCTGCATAAAAAGCAAGTAAATAACTACTGTTTGCAAGTACACTTGGTTCTGCAACTTCTGTCTAATGGCAGGGTCCTTTTAAGGCAGCAAAGCCAAAAACAACAAGATAATAATGACTAGCCCATTGAAAGAACCAGAGTTTTCTACAATATTCACCTTTAATCCAGAGATAGTGATCTGTCGAACATACTTGGGTTTGGTTTGGGGAGGGTTTGGTGAACTTCACTTAAGTTCAGGTGCTGAATCTGAACACCATTAAAGTAAAAAGGAGCCCACTCTTAAGCTGGCCAATGCCTGCATCCAATCAGATTGTTCAGGTATTTTGACAGCCAACGGGGCCGACTGGCAAGATACTGAAACTTGGCCCAGTGAGAGATTCCTCCATCCACACAGTTTAGCGTAGATGGAGTAATCTGTTGCTCTTTTTCCATCTGACCAGAGAAAATCTGCAGATAATCTATAGGTGTGTGGCCAGCTTTACCAGCAACAGGGTGGGTGGGGGGAGTCAAGGGGAGTCTCCGGCCAGGCCCACAGGACAAATGTGAGGCACAAAGGATTTGTGCAAGATTATAAGTGGGGGCCCAGGAATTGTGCCTTCTCACATGCCCTGCTTGTCCACTCCCCCTTCGTGTTCTGAAAGAAATATAAATGTTTGCTAACAGTCCGCCTCACAAATAGAAAAACAGAAGCAATTATGTGTTAAAATAAAGCACACATCAGAAGGAAAAACTATAGCAAGGATGTAGATTGCCTGTTTACAAATGTTCCTCATTTAGACACCCTGCCTCTCTTCTGGGAGCAAATCCCTCTGCCCCTTCTCTCCTCCTCAGATATCCCTCATTTTGATCTGCTGTACAGACCTCTATTAAAAAACCCCCCATCAACTACCAAACATGTTATACTACACTAAACCTTTCTTCCAAACTCTATATCGGGGGAGGCAATCTTGACACTCCAGCTGTGCTGAAAAACTACATATCTCATTATGCTCTAACTCTGAGAATCAAGCCTGTGAATGCCAGAGTCTTACAATGCATCATGGGACTTGTAGTTCCACAGCAGCTGGACTGCTGAGGGTGCCAACTCTTGCTCATTATTACTGCATTTGTTATTTTGAAAAGACAATATAAAGAAAGGAAGTTGTGAAACAAGGCATCAGTAGGTTTAACCAATCATTTTGTACAGTAAACCTTCATAGTCCACGTAACTGGGGGGGGTATCCTCTGTCTGCACACTTTGCGCTAAATAGTTCTTAGAAAGCTCTGAAGTATGTGTCTACAACCTCTATGAACTTAAAATTGTATGTAAAGCCAAAACTTTTCTCTTAGTTTTGTATAGAGGTAAGTGGTTAAAAACTCTGTCAGGGACTTCCGGTTCCGGCGCCCGATGATCTAGACGAGCACCCCGGAGCTCCGTCCCGCCATCCACCTACCTCTGCACACCGGGGCATCTCCCACACTCGGCCAGTCTCCCACAGCCTGCCGATCAACCCCCAGACATGGACAGGTACATAGACCGGCAGCCGCGAGCGCGCAGATCGCTCATAGAGCAATCCTCTGATGGGGGAGACAAGACAGATGCAGCCAATATGGCCGCCGAAGACATGCTGCAGGAGAGTGGCACTGACACTTCCGTGGGTGAATTAACCCCCGCATCCGCGGCCACAACAGCCATTGACTATGCATTAATAGCCTCAGAGGTGACCAAACACCTCAAAGCAGACATAGCAGCCATAATTGCCGATACTCATAGGACCCAAGGCACCATATCGAAACCCTCAAGACACCCGGTTGTCCACATGGATGGTAGCCACTGGTCTCACGGATACCTGGCGACATTTTCACCCAATGAAAACTTATTATTATTAGAAGTGTTAATTCAGTCGCATGGTATGATTCACTTAGAGGGTGTGGACATTCGGCTACTGTTAGAGATGGGGAACTGCAACTAGATTATTACTATGATCGTGTTTGGTTTTTGGTTGGTTATAAACCTTATACTTAGATGTCTGCTGTTCATTTTTAATTGTACTCTTGTACGCCCCCTCGGAGGGCTATACTTGTATTGCATTTGTTGATGTGTTATATACCAATAAAAATTATTTGCTAAAAAAAAAAAAACTCTGTCAGTTGTTTATAGTAGTCTGTGTTCCAGCTGGGGTGCTTCACCTTCTCTATTAGTGGTACAAAAAGTTATAGGAACTCCAACAGTTGAACTGTCATACGAACAGGAGATGAGGATTAGTTTTCCAATGGGACCACCAGTTCTAGTGACAGGCAGCTGTCTAGAAGGATATTTCTCTTCACTTTAAAGATATTTCCTCTTAATTGAGGCATGGGAAGTGAACACAGAGAATAGCAATAACCATTCCCTATGCTATCAAAAACTAGAATAAAAAGTTAAGGTTTTACAAACACTTTCATAAATGTAATTTTGTGTATGAAACCCGGATTGATAGTGCCTGGGCTTGGACCAGGCTTTATGTTAAAACACATTTCTCTCAATATATATACATATATCTATAGATATATAGATATTTAATTATACGGTATCAGCAATTCTGCTGTCTCAAGTTTTATTTGTAACCTGAAGGACATTAAGCAGAAGGTACATGCGGTGCTAGAACTTACTGAGCTGAGAGAGAACCAGCTGTATAGATATGTAAAGGAATGTTTTCTGTGCCAGTGACCTCCACCGTCCAGACTTTCTGTGTTCACATTAACTTCCAAAATGTGAGCTATACATCCGAATGGCTGAAGCCCTGAGTAGGCAAGTCTCCAGGTAATGAGGCTAGCCAAGTATAGGCTCTTTAAGAGATTCAATGAAGGAAGGACAAACTGACCTTCAAGGATGCTCGGCATCTAACTGATTGCCGACAGGAGGGAGCTAATTAGAAGATTAAACACTTGTATTTAAGCCAGGCTTCAGATGCACTGCTGCAACTTTCAAAGCAAGCGACAGGAACTCTTCCTTTTATTAAACAACAGTGAGAGAGAAAAAATGTTCAAAGCAAGAGTTAATTAATTCCAGCCCTCGGTAAATGAGGATTCACATCATTCTGTCAACACACGCAAGGGGAAAAGAAAACTATTTGAATATCACAGGCATAGGCCAGAGAAGCGTCTAGGGGCATATTTGCCTCACTCCCAGGCACGTCATTGCTAGTCATTGCTGTATAGAGAATACTTCCCTGACGGGCCTATTCATCAATTTGCAAATGAATGAGCAACAATTAATATGTGTTCATTTCCATTCTAGTTCTGGTAAAAATTACCGGATTCATACAATGTGTGCGGTGAATAATTATTTGCTTCGTGGTGTGTAAATATTTGTCCTGCATCCCATAGGGAAAGGCAGCAACAGAAACATTTGATGCAGAGCACTACGGGATACACATCCACAAATATAATCAATCACAAAATTGCAGACACCCTCTTGAATTTAAATATGTAGCAGTCACAGAGCAGGCATTTATCCTTCACATTAAATGAGGGTTATTTACTACAGAGGACTCCATATCACTTTACAACCACAATTCTCTCTTTAAAAAACATGACTGCAGCAGCAGTGCAGCAACAGTTAAACAAATGCACTACTGAATAAGATTAGCCAGTAGTAGAATGCCTATTTATCGTGAGGTCACTCACATCAGTTATGTCATCTTTTTCTTGCGGCGTAATACAGCTTACTGGTACCCAACTCTGAAAACATGAGGCTAACTTGCTGCTAAAAACACCTTTTTACAACTTTTCTTTTCCATCTTTGGCAGCCATTGGTGGATGTCTACAGGCATCTCTACGATGAGCTGAGGTTCCTGCATGACATAGCAGAAAACAGTACAGGTCAGCATGCTAGTGGATCGGTAATGCAACTGCAAAAAAATGCTCCTGTGCTGTTATCTGCTTTTCCTTCAGCAACTTCAACTTATTCTAGACATGAAAAGAAGTTTGAAGACAAAACATCTGCACATAATTGTAAAATGATTCCTTTGAATCCCTAAATACAGTGCATGGGGCTACAGGTTTTACCTGCCTACCTAGTGGGCCACTATTTTTCGAAAAGAATGACCATGACAAAAAAAGTAGCTATACATTCATGCATCCAGCAGAGCTTTGTAGAAAACACATTACTAAAAATGCTGCCTTTTAATACGTAACTTTGATTAAAGTCTGCCCTCGGGTAAACTCATTCCAGTGACTTTTTCCAATAACTTTCAGAAAACCAGAACAGGGTATGCGCTGGTAAGGAAAATTAAATATTACGGTTAAAAGTAATTAAGAATTATTTATTTTTAAGGTTCAATTACCAAATCTCAGTTGCAAATTTGTTATGAATAGTTAAAGTGAACATGCAATTGACATTTCCTATTTAAAATGCATTACTTTTACTGAAACAGAAAAAGTAACAAAAGCCACATTCCTTTGCTGCATTAGCAACTATGATATTAATGGCAGAAAATGAAAAGGTCACTCCTTAGAAGCTTTAAGAGGTTCAATATAAGGTAGGAGATCAGTGGAGAATGGTTTAAAGTGCCTATTAGGAATCCGGGTCAACATAAAAATATATATTTAGATTTCATATGTTTGGACTGAAACACTAACATGCATTAAATGGCTCTAAACACTGATCCCATTTGAAGGACCTCTCGCTAAACTGATAGCTCTTGGCGCATCACCAAACTCGTTTAATGGCTCGTTCTAAGCTGAATAGCCCTATCCATTAATACGTAAAGTGCTAGAGGAGTTAGTATGGTGAAAGGAGTGAAAGTATATGCTGTGGAGTGGCTGCAATATTAACGTTCCAAGTACTATTAAAGGGCAATTCTGGCTTATACCATGTTGCTTTCAAGCAATGCAACAGCACTACTGCGTTGCAGTGTTTATTTCATTAAAGCCTGAATTGAGCCAAAACGTTTTGTTTTATTTTGAAGCAAGAAGAGTTAGAACTGTCATTAGGTTTTTATTACTAATGGTGACCCCATTTGGGAGATTTCCCATTAGATCCCCTACCTATGACACTAGTACAAGAAATTAAAGGTGTCACAAGGGAAGACAGCTATAAAATCTTGTTTTCAAAGTTTTTATTGGTTTCCATAAGATCTTTCAAATCCGGTTTTTAACATATGTATCCAAATCAGCAAATTCAATATTTCTCAAATCAACATTAACTTTAACATTAGTTCCCCACATCACTCAGCCCTTACATAGGCTAACGAAGCTATAGCCAAAAGAAAAGAATGGGGGAAGACCAGAAGCGTTATTAACCTTCTGCTTTGTTCCTGCCCCCCTTCTCCTCTAGGGGCACGCCCTTCCATTCGGTCACTTCCAGCTTTGGGGGTGCGGGGTTTCTCAAAGAAGGTGAAGCCACTTTCGCTAAATGAGAGCTTATGGAAAACTTTTTGGTATACAGAACAAGAAAAACACACACTAAGGGGGGGGGGGGATTTATAAAAATAAAAATATTTTTTTTTAAAGCTATAAAATCTTGACAGAATTTTGAACCTGACCCAACAGTGTTAGAGAAAGAATGTTGGTTGCTATCTCTGTACCAATTTAGAGGAAAAAAAGGAGATGTAATTTCCCCAATGGGAAAGGCATCTCTTAACATACCTTGCATCCCTTTTCCACAGTTTTCCAGTAGTAGACAAGGAAGGAAATCAAACTAAGGAACATTTTATCCCAGTTTGTAAATGTTGACATTAGTGTTGCCCCCCTAACTAATGCCTTATGGTAGCATAAGCCATGGTGCGGCCAAGAGAAATACGGGGACCATATGTTGGGTTTCCAGACAGAGGGCTAATATGAGAACCACTAAAGTGTAGAATGTTCCAGCCTGTGCAGAGCAAATTTTAATTTCTGTAGAAAAATGTTTTATTGAAAAGTTAAACAAAAAACAAAGCTGTCATTTATAAGCAACAACTTGCTTTTCCTGTATCATTTTGCTTTTCTGCTGTCAAACATATTCTTGTTTTCTTTCTAATATCCTGAATGAATTTGAGTCAACCAGAGCTTGAGGTATTTTTCTGGCTATTTTAATGTAATTGTGCATCAGAGTGCCAATGGAAAATTGAAAAGATATTCATCACTTCTAATCTGAGAAGGTTGATTTCATAAATGGGGTAATCCTTTAATAGAAGTTGCAGTTAAATGGATGTGTGTTTGTCATTCGGCATCCACAGCAAACAGCACATTACCGGCTGTGTATGTGAAGCTTTTCAGTGAGCCCTTGAGATAAGTGCTGCAATGTTTATCTGAAATTACATTTAAAACAAATATTCAAATGAATTTTATTCACAGCTTATAGAGGTGGAAAAAAAGGGCACAGAGAAAATCGGACAACAGGCTTTGCCTTTTATGAGTAAACACTCTTTAAATTACAAGCAAAGCTGGTTTTAGGCCAAAAGGAGCCCAGTGTAATGTTAAGTTAAACTATAGTCCAACTATGACTGGTCTTTCAGTTTTCTACGTACCCCCTGGAACATTTTGTAAATACTTGTTGATCCTGCTTGCATAACAATTGGATAGGCAATTCCTTTAATGGGGTGACAACACATCCTTACTGCAGCTTTGCCACCATTGCTGCTGCTTTAACTGGTTAGAGGCTGACACCATTGATCACCCCACAGGTAAACAGCCATGCTTATCTACGCCCACAGCCCTTTAGATTGACTGTACATTGCTCTATCTGAAGCAGCTTCACGTCATAGAAAAATTATGTAAAAGTCCTGCTCAGTCCCTCACACCCCCCCTCCAGACCTATCTAGCAGGTTGTCAAAGTCCAAATTTCCAGCTGCATCAACCATTAAAAAAAGAGGGAAATTAAATTTTGTATGTATTTCTTTGAATTCGCCTATTGTAAATTCTTGGATTTGCCTTGCTATCGGTCTCAAGTAATCCAGTACTCTGGGAAAGGAAAAAACAGCACCAACAGTCAGCCGGGCTCTTCACAGTGAACATGCTAAGAGCAGAAGAGAGCAGAGCAGAGGTATAACATCATTAGTGTGATGCCACTACTTTATCATCTAATTAGCAGGCTAGGGGTGTTTCTTTCACCATGGTGGAGGTGGAATTTAGCTTTAAGTTATAACAATACTTGAACTCATAAAAGATGCATATTTACAAAAAGTTATTTGCAGATAGGCGAAAGTCCACCTGGGTCAAACTGTATAGTCTGCTATAGCTAGTTTGTGTCCACAACATACATAAACAGCTCTTTCTTTTCTGAACATACAAAAGGGGAACGAAGGTTTATAAAGTATATAATAGGTAACAGAAACATATACATATAATGGTCGGTCCCCTATTATAAGTTATAGCAAAACTCTTTCTTGTCTGCTAAAGTTTTAAAATTTCTGGACCACTGATTGTCTTTCAAATAGCACATCAATATTAGCAGATACTCACATTATTACTATATTTTGTGTTTTGCAGGAGTTCTTCTAAAGAAAGCACAGCGCAACCTACAAGAATGGGATGGTTTGCATGGTAGTAATTCATATTTAATTTATGTGTGCTTCTTTGCTAGCGTTCCTATTGGCTTTTCTGTAAAGTACAGCGCAGAAGGGCACACAACCCACATGAAAAAAAAACCGGGGTTGTTTTATAGCACAGGAGACTTTGTACTTCTATGGCAATGGTGGTCAACTTAGTAAATATAGAAGGTCTCTAATGCAGCCCCTGACTTGGCCACAGGGCCACACAATAGTTTTGTTTTTGCAAACTTGCTAATCCACCCTCAGGGGTGTGTTCATGACACCCTGGGCCCATAGAAGGTGGGATGAATGATGCTCGCCAGCATTCAACCTAGAAGACAAGCAGCGGTGGGACCGTGGAGCAGTAAGTCTGTTGGGGGACAGAGAGAGCTAGCCAGTTACTCTGTAATGTTAAAACACGAAGCCAGTCCAACCCAGGAAACCAATGCATGTATCCAGTTCTTAAAGCCCAACTGAACTTTAAGTTTAAATCAGCTAAATACATTCCACATGCATCAAAATAAAGTGTGTTCAGAGTCTAACAGTTTGGTGTCTTTACAAAACTGCCACTGAGTAGAAAAAGCTGTCTCCTAAAAGCATGCTGTAAAGTGGTCTCTTTGTAGAGGTCTAAAACACCCCCTGCTGAGTCAGACCTATAGCTTTGCATGTAGCAATTCTTATGCTTCCTGCTGACTGGATAGTTCTATCAATGGACCTCTGCAGAGGGGCCACTGCTTCCACACATAAAGCAAGGGTCCTTCTCTACAGCATGCTGGCTGGGGACAGTCTTTCTGGAGAGAAGGAACTGTAAGCCTTTCAATGCTTTTTGTATTGATGTACCTGGAATTTATTTATTTGATTTAAACAGATTGTTCAACTGGGCTTTATTTTACATTGTTTCCATGCAGTCCTGAACAGCACTTGACAAATTGCAACAGTGTAAGCAGAGAAATTGGGCCATATCCTAGATTCCAAGCTAACTTATAAAGTATTAGCATATACTGCAACATTTCTAGCTTTATATTGGGTGTTTAAAAACACTGTATATTCAACTGAACAAAGATGGTGTTGCACAGCGAACATCTGAGCTGAGAATGTTTAGAAAGAGGGGAACAATAGCAAATGAGCAAGTTTTCTACCTTTTCCATTCTATAGTTACACCCAATAACAGCTAACCAGTGGTCTACCGGGCCACACACAGGCAAGAGGTCATTGACCAAAATGACCAGATCTGGGGGCTGCCATTTCATGGCTTTGCGCAACCAAAGAGTGCAGACATGTGCATAAGCAGAGAATGCCATAAGGGACACCTCTACCATGTTTAAGAATCTAAAATTAGGTATCATACTCTATGAAACATAAAAGTTTCTTATCTCACTGACTGGCTCTGAGTGCAGAATGGTTCTCTAGAAAGGTAAGTAGGAAAGTGTGCAGTGACACAGCTTTGAACACTTTACATCCCTGTGCATTACAGAAGATACAGCAAAGTGGAAAGATGCATACTGCATGGTTAAAGGGTATCTAAAACCAAAACCAAAAAATGTTTATATATTGGAGCTTGCCAATCATGATCAATCAAACAAAAATAAATACCTTTATTTTTACCTGGTGATCCTGCCAGTAACACACTGACTTTTTTTCCTTTCAGGATAAAGGTTTTACATAAATGAACAAAAGCTGACCATCGTAAGCCCCCTGCCAGTGTTAAAAGGTTTGTCTCAACCCTTTATTCACCATCTCTGCTGGACAGCTTGGTCTGTTAAAAGGAGAACTATGAGGTGAGTGCTTTTCACTCACCTCATAGTTCTAGCTGACCTGTGACAATGAGACTGTCACAGGTCGGCTCAGTAGATCGGGAGGTGAGCGAACACATACCGGCGTTTGCTCACCTCTCGATCCTGTCACAGCTCTCTGCCATGACAGGGGAGGGGCTGGATTCCCCCTTCCCTGATCCGATCCGCCAGTGCTGACTGGTGGATCGGACGGGGGAGGGGGCGGGTACAGCTGGCTCTGCCTCTAGATAGGCAGAGCCAGCTATCAGTCACGCAGCTGTGCGGATCCTGGCACAATTTTCGGGATCCGCTTCAGCTGCGGCGTCTCAGTATACAGCGAGCAGTAGATCGCGGTATACTGCGGCGTCTCAGTATACAGTGAGCTACAGCTCGAGGTATACTGAGCCTAGGGTGATGGGAGGATGCTAGTTTGTGTCCTCCCGTTACCCTAAGGAGAACTATGGGGCAAAGACTTAACCCCATAGTTCTCCTTTAAGGGAAGTTGAAAAATCACAGACTTGCCGGCCAGATCACAAGGTGAAAATAAAGGAAAGAATGCCTAAAAAAGAAAACGAATGCAGCTACCACATATATGAATGGGTAAGCTGCAATACACTACATTTTTGCTTTTGGGTTTAGAAACGCTTTAAGCTTTGGTGCAGGGTAGCATCCAAGCTGCTGTTGGAGAAAGTAAAATTGTAGTGATGCTCCAGGGTGCAACTGAGATAAACGTAGGTAAAAGGTGCCAAGTGGTCTGTTTGCCAGGACAAAAGCAATCTTTGCTTCATTAGAATCCAGCTCTGATTAGGGTCTGTAAAGGGCCATCATGTCAACTACCCAGAATGGTACCGTAAATTTTGTAATCCTAGTTTGTCTAATATAATGTCTAGTTTGTGACAACATACAAGATATACAAGCCTGCTGGACAGAGACAGAGTTGGAAAATTAATGACATTTTTTATGCCACTAGAACTAAACAGATTGTACCGTTATTAAAAAGTGACAGAATGTTTGCATCAAAGAATGTCAAGAGAATGCCTAGAAAGCAATTATTCTCTGATTGATCGACAGTAAAATATCAGCATTGCTTGGCATCTAGTAATAATTGAGGAATGGCAGTTGACTGCACTTTTGTGTATTATGTTTTTATGGTGTTGTTTGTACTTTCACTGTGTTTGCTTTCACGTGTGAAGCCAGTAGGAAGCCAACAGCATTGGGAGTATTATAATAATCAGTACAATGCAATGAGGAAATAGAAACAAAGTGTTTTAACTACAAGGCTATAAACAAAAGCAAAAGAAAAATGTTCTGTTGTTCCATTACTGCAAGTATACAAAGTTCAGATGCTGATTTATAACTAAACACTCACAATATCTAGGCACTGTATTTAAGAATCTGTATCTAGGATTCCAAAAGCCCTGAGAGTCTTTTATAATACAAGTATCTGGATGCAAACCACTGGGTCAGATTTTACAACCTCTTTGGCAGGAATCTATGGCATGCATCCCTTTAGATCTATTAGATATATTCTGGGCATGATGGAAAATATTTTTCACTGGCTGCATCGCCTGAGTTTGTCACCGACTGTGAGCGGCCCAATTTATACCCGACAGAAAGAAGGAATACATCGCAAGGAGAATAAAGGGAATTCATACACATCAGACTGAAATTAATTGGAAAGTAGGAGCTGTATATTTGGATATTTATATAATATTTAATGTATTTTTTTTTTAACATTACACTGCAGTGTGACAAACAATTTCCATTTACCTTACTCAGGGGTCAAAGCCTACCTGCTGAAGGGCTCCAATTTGCATCTTAGGAATTATCATTTTCTGCTGACTGCCTTGCTATCTAAATGTCTATATTTGCTGGCTTTCTGGTCATATATCTTAGCCTGGAAACATAAACGTGTTTACAGGCTCAAGGGTTGTGGTTTGTGCAACACATCATTCTCTTCAAGATAGATACCCCCATCCCATTTACTTATTTTTCACTGGAATAGTGAAGTTACTATCCTTTATTAGTTTTTTTACGGTCACTTTAAACAGAATCATTGTTCCCACTGCAGTTCAGCCACCAAGGCTGATGAAGTTGATTATAAACAATGGATTACACATAAAAAAGAGCAGCTTTAAAACAGTAGTTGATGTTAACAAAATGAGATGCAACAAAGTATCATATTTATAAATTTATCTGCTATTTTAATTAATTTATTATGTAGATTGCACATGTCAAGAACTATATAAGTAAAGATCACCATCAATTGCCTTTGGCATACATGCGCTAGATTTTTTAAATCTAACTCTGATTGTACTTCACTAATTCTAGAATATAACTGTTCATTTTTATGCACTCCAGAAAATTAAAACAATACTGGCACTTTGCACTGTTTGCATTATTGTACCTAAAATTGCTGCTCCCGTGGCACAGACAACTTCACAAGCATTAGTCTAATTTATATCTTCTCAGTATGTTCACTGCTCCAGGTCTGGACCAGGAAAAAGAATTAAACTCTTTGGTAGTTTGGGGAAGTTAGCACAAATGGTGAGTGATTAAGGACCAGTCTTGGAGCCGTTCTAACATAAAAAGGACAGCCTTTTATTTTCCTCCGTAACAGAAAATAGCTTTACTTCAGCAACAAAACATACAGTCTGCTTATCTTTAGTAGACAAGTAGGCAATATAACACATTCTCACCAACTCTAGATGGTCACATATCCTCCATGTGACTCTTAAACACATCCCTTGTGTGTCACAGGCTCACTAAGGCTGGGTTCACACCTGGGCGTATTTTTTCTACTTGTTTTTCAGCTCTTTTTTTTCACGTTTTTTAGCACATTTTTCCGTTCAGTGAAACGCATGTTTCACTGGCGGTATGATTTTTTCCCCCTTATTTTCTCTATTTTTAATTTTTTTTTTTACTTTCAAACTTCCCGCCGGCTCCGCCCCCTGTGACGCGGCCGCTCGCAAGGGACAGAACCCGGAAGTCGGCAGCCGCCGGAGGACACAGCGGGGATCGCGGACAGGGTAAGTCCTACTCTGTATTCCCGAGTGTGGCTCGGGGTTACTGCTTTGTTAACCCCGAGCCACACTCGGGAATACCAATGGAAAAGCGAGAAAAAACGCCCCAAAGAAGCTCCTGTACTTGTTTGGGCGTGGGGCGTTTTTCAGCGCGTTTCAACTGGCTGAAATACGCCCAGGTGGGAATCATCCCCATAGGGAAGTATGGGACTTCACTGTTTGAGAGTTTTACAGCGCGTCGATCAGCGCTGTAAAACGCCCAGGTGTGAACCCGGCCTAAGTCTTCTTGGCTGATTCCCAGGTGCCTCCAGCACACCCACATCCCCCTGGCTCCACTCTGGCTTCTGGGTGGAGTCCTCCTGACTCCTGAATAGCTCTTCACCTCTTCCCAGCTTGAGCCCAAAACATTAGCCAGCACCGCACCAGTAGGTGCTGGCCACTACTAAACAATGGACCTAGGATTGGAGATTTCATCCCTCCCAATTCTCTTAGAAATCTCCCAGTTTCAGGATCCCATGTCAAATCCAGAGAACCTGGGAAGAACCCGAAAGTCAGCTCTTTCCCAGTACAAGAACTTGCTTCTTTGAACCCCCAGTTCTACTGTGGGATTGCCACACAATACCACGACTCCCATAAACCCAAAGGAGTTTCCTCTGTTCTTCTGTATGCAACTTCTGCAATAATGAAATAATGGAAAGGGTGGGAACATATAAACAATTTTTACAGTATCAGGTCCTGAACTACTATAAGCTACTCCCCCCCCCACCCACCTGTTGCAATGAAATAAGGAAAAGATGTTCATTGATTATATTAAAAGTGAACATTGAATTATCTTAAACTGCAGCAGACATATAAAACTGCCTGCATATACTGTATATTCAAATACCTTGGGTAGCCTGGAGCGCTCCCACCCAATCTTGTACCTTATTATTGGTCAGTGAGGCCTACATTGTAAAGGGCAAGAGTAGCAGGGTTAACATTCATTTGGATCTAGTGTCAGATAATTTTTTTGTTTTGTTAAGTGCATGCATGCATGCTAAGTATTGTGTGCAACACTCTAGTTCAGATCAGCCCCAGTGCATTCAGGGAACCAATCGGACCCCTCTATGCCTCTCAGTCTAGGAAGTACTATAGATGCTGACCATGGATGATACCTGTACAAAGACGGTGTCATCCTTCTGGAGATAAAAACATATCTAATGAGAGCATTGTCAGGGGGACTACAGTGGATAATAAATACCTTTCAGGGCTAGTTTACACCAGCCTTAGTGCTTTCCAGCCTGATTGGTGCAGGAACGCACTGATCACATTCCGGCCGGCTCACTTTTTGTTTTGGGGCAAGCAGAACTCTGGGGAAAAATATTCTTAACCCTTGCAGTGGGGCTACCCCCTCATTGCACGGGTGAAGTGCGCGTTTTTGTCTAGGTTCAAAAATAATAAAGTTATACTCACCCGATCCTCCCAGCCATCATGCTCCTAGACTGGTCCCTTCCATGGCGTTCTGCTTAAAGACGAATTCCCTCTCCAGCAGACCGATGATACTATCTCAGCTTAAGTAAAAGTACTTAGTAGATGTTGGAAATAAAAGTGCCACACCAATTAAAATAGTCCAGATACCACTTTATTCCATTAGGGTCAGGGAACATTATAATAGCATAGCCAAGTACTTGACTGGTACTGTTGCTGTATATTGTGGCATGTCAGGAATTTAATACTTAAAATACCTGTAAAGGTACTGAGTGGTCCACTTTAAGGAAGCAAGCTTGATATCCGACATCCCTGAGTATAGTTAATATCAGCTCCCTGATATTATAGTTGGACGTGAGGTTCCGAGAAAACCCTAAAAGGTATTTGACCATAAGCACCTTTAGGAGCCTGCTATATACAGTATATCTGCTTGTGGTTTAGGAGAAGTAAAATAAACACTGCTTTACATTAACGACTGCAACATCTCATCATATTGAAACAATATCGTGCTTCTCAGTTATGACAGCAGTTCTTTAATTACAGCATAAAATTATATAAGAATTATGTTCACTAAACCAAGCCAAATACGTGCAACCACCAGCTAGTATTTCAACACGAGGTCTGATTTGCCCTTTTAAATATACAAAACCGTTTACAATAAAATCAGTGGTTATTTGGCTAATGATTGCAGTACACGACAAACCTTTTCCTCTATTATGGATCCAAATGTATAAAGCACAAAAACCTTTCGCTCTGTCACAACAACTGAAAACTGGAGCTCCTTACCAACATATTCTTCTGTACTGTGGATCAATATTTTCACATCAAACACTTAGGATTTGATGGTTCATCTGCCGGAGCAGCAGTTAAGCACTTAATATCGCATTTCACAGAAACGCCAAGTATCTGTACATACCTGATGGATCAAAGGCCACCTGATTTCCTGGGTGAGGTCCTGCATCAATAGATATCATCGCTGACACTTTCCGCACATCCCACAGCTTCAGAACTCCATAAGAATCACAGGATGCAATGGTGTCGCCCTGCCAGAAAAGAAAGTGTTACAATTGTACCAATCGGAGAAAATACTGATATATATAATCCCTCAGAAGAAAGTGTTAAAGAGGCCCTGACACTCTACAGTATTCCCCTTCACTCCTCTCCTGGAAGCAACATAAAAGGATCTGTGGAGAGGTGAGTGGAGAAGCAGAAGAGCTGGGCCAGCATAAACAATAGAGGAGTGGGCTATGACATACAAGAAAATAGGGGGCTGTGCCAGGAAAGTGACACTCCCTGGAGTGTCAATTACCTAGCATATTCAGAGGCACATTGCAAATCAATAAAAAATAGTTAATGGAAAAGACAAATGCTGCAAGTTAGTAGTATATTTGATTTTCCTGTGCTTTAAGATCTAATGTTTTAGGTTGGCAATAAGGTCTCTTTAAGGATTAATCTTCATAGTTATTTAAGGTGTTACAGTGTTAATCTTATGGTTTTGGTATAGTGTAAAACTAACTTTACTGGCAACCACCTTGACTAGCAATGGCCTCTGCTGCCTTCAATTGCCAATTTTACGCCTGCAGAACCACCAGAGGCAACATAGGCCACAATGGGTCGAAGAGTTTGCTGGCTCCTCTAAGGTCTCTAGAAAGGATGAGGGATGATAGAACATTTTTTTATAACGTAATGTCAACATTTAAGGGTAGGTTAAGTGTCATCTTTTAGTGTTAGAAAGTAGTTTAAGCCCAGGGGAGTAGAGGCTGCAGGAACCAATCTAGCAGCTGAGGGAAAGTGGATCAGGTAAGTAAATTTGCTTTACTTCAGCCTCTGGTGAAAAACGATCATTTAACTCTAGCAAAAAAAGGGGTAGCCCCATTATACGGTACTTTTTATTTGCTCGGAGATGGGCTTTAAGTATGATAATAAATGATAAGTAATAGTTTGGAGTTATGGGTGTTTAGTATTAAAAATTAGAATATCTATCAGCACTAACATACTATTTGTAACATGGTAATAAAATAAACCTACTTAGAGCTAACAACTGAAAGTAAACACGGGGAATGATTTACTAAAGGCAAAGTTCATTTTGCAAGAGAATTTGCAGCTTGCAAAGGACTTTTCTCTAGCAAATGCAATGGAAATAATTTTGCAAAGAATACCCAATCCCATCAAAGGAAAATATTAAAAAAAAAAAAAAAACAGTATTTTTCCTTGCACATGATTGGTTGATGGAAGTTAACAGAGTATCACCTCATTCACTAAACTTAGGGAAAATACCCCTGCAAAGTGAACCGTCTATTGACCTTTGGTAAATCAACCCCATAATGCCAAGGTCCAGAACAACTGACATTTATTACCATTGTCAGCCATGAAGGTCAGATTTCCATATAATGAACACAATCTGTGCAACACAAACCAATGCTGGTAAAAAAGTAGCTTTTATTTGTGCTTATTTAATAGTAACTTAATAAAAGACTGAAAAGCTGTTAGTCCATATTGTTCAAATAGATGCACATTCATAGATTTTGTCATACGTTCTGTAAAACTGGAACTCATACCTGTTTCCCTGTCTGTCTTTTTTACAAAATAACTAGGCATATGTACCATTTTCTTCACCCTTATTGGACCGCTTCCTTGCATTTTTCTTTTCTCTTCTAAATAATCAGTATGTTTACTTATTTTCCCACCAGTTTTCATCATGTTTTGAGTACAATAACTGCACTTTAATGCCTTAAATTATCTTCAGGTGGCACATTGTACTAGTAATGAATCTTATGTTTTTGAGTGCTACATGTGCAATTTTAATAAAAGACATTTGCTTCAGGACCAACAGTACAGGAGGCCAAACAAGAAACCTGTAAATAAGTAGAGCTAAAAGACAGATGAGGTAAAAAAAGCTCTGGGACTTCCTGTTTTAAAAATGAGGGTCACAGATCCATACGATTATACTTATAAATGAAATGAAAAACCATGTAAACCGATGTGTATATACAGAGAGTAACACAAAAAAGTAAGAGATAATTCACACTTTATCACTATGGTAATGCTTGTTGATGCAATGCAATGTCATTCATTCTGAATGGCACCTCAACACACCCTGCCTATAGGTGTGCTTTGCAGCTGCACATTGTATTGCAGTGTTCATCCAAAAAATGCTATATGCATATTTTTTTTGGTGTGCTCCGGTACATAAGGCAGCACATTAAAATTACACACATAAACAGGTGGCATGTTGCTCATGTGCTAACACATGCAATAGATTGAATAGGCAACACAATGACAGAACCCATCATTTTAAAAAATATATATAATTTGAATCAGCTGTTTGCTTCTGCAACTATAACATGTGTTCTTACATTTTGCATCATGTTTTTTTTTTAACAAGAATTTAGTCCCTCTTAACCAAATCTGTTGGGGAAAGCATGTGGCGCCTTTATCTTGCACAGAAACAGCAAATTGTAAAAAGGAATCTTAGACAGATATGAATACATAATTGTAAAAATTTTGTTTTTATAACACTTAGTTAATTAAGGTGCCTCATTCTTTCTAGAAATGTACAATCCCAACATGTGTATATAAATTAATAAGGTTCCCTACAGTCACAGAAACATGAGATATTTGCTTGGGACTGTATTACTAATACAAGTTGGAATCTACCATTCTGTCCGAACCTTATATGATGTTCTCTTAAAGTGAACCAGTGGCCAGGCTATGGATATTCAAGTACTTACATATACTTAACAAGCAGTAAAAGAGTTTAAGACAAGCTCCCACTGACCTCTGTAGCTGCACACTGTAAACCAATTAATTTTTACAGTTCAAAGCAGAAGCACTAAAGCTGCCCAAGTCATTCTCTAAGCCAGTTCAGGGTACCCTGTACCCCCCTCTCAGCAGTGACTCAGTAGCCTTCCAATCTTCTAATCTCTAATGTAAACACAGAGCAAGAGCTCAAGGAGGTCAACTTAGCTGCTAAGAGAATGGCATGAGTGACTTCAGTGCTTTAGCTGTGACCTTTGAGGAGGAATTGCATCACAGTGCCTGCAGCTACAGAGATCAGCAAAGGCTTGTGTTTTCAAATTCTTTGTTTTGGGTTTTCCATGTGTGCAAATAAGAATAGAAGTATCCAACATGAGATAAAACAACAAAGATTATCCAAAGCACAACACGGCATTTACAAGTTTAGACTCAACATTTGAGGCAGTAGGCAAGCATTTCCAGCAGCTAACACCTTAAATGCATAATGGTTTGTGTTTACTGCAACATATCACACACAAAACGAGAAGAGATGCTGTCCCATCTGGCAGTAAAATGGCTTGATAGACATTGCATGTATGAATAGAAAGAGCTACAACACATATTTTCGCAATGTTATCAATGTTTACTTGTTAAGAGTTACTCATAATGCTTGTCTGTACATTATAGTGTATGCCCATGAGCTCCTGAAGAAGCGGTAGTACCACGAAATGCGTAGAGCAAGAGTTGAGCAGCTCCCCATGGAAAAAATGCATAGAGCAAGAGTTGAGCACCTCCCCATGGAAAAATATCTGTACTTATCATGGTTATATACTAATGATATCGCATAGAAATTACTTGGTTACCTATTTATTGTATACCAGTTGAGGAGGTGCAGGTTCATGATAGGCATACAATTTCACAGTTTTGTAAATAACACTAAATATGTTGATGATTTTAACCTTGCTTTACATTTTTAACAAACAATGTGCACAATAAAATATATTTTTTATATATATAAATGGAAGTGGTCATGGTAGTGCCTAAAAAGTCAGTTTTCTTCTGTTCTTTCTTATACATATTTTCAAAGATCAATGGGGAGGTGTTAGGGGATTTTCCTAGGTGGAGGGACAAAATAAAATGTTTGAGCCGGTGATATCTAAACAGTTCCTCATAAGGTTCCCCTTTTGGTATATTATACTAAAGAGAAGGTTACCACTTTCCCCCTGCCATAAGTCTCTAATATAGCAGAGTTTCTGTAGTAGCCACCATCGAAAAACATAATATCTACACACAGGCAGAAACTCTGGGTTTCCAAAGAAGGGTTGTAAAACTGATTGCTCATGAACTAATTTGTATTTCACTTTATATTTCTGCCACAAGGAAACTGGGAACCTTGTTACCCTGATGGTGCTTAAGGGAAAGTATTTAACTGGTTGAGAACCCCATAGAAGGAACTGCATGATAGTTGGGTAAGTAGTCTGAAATTCTAAATGAACCCAGGGTATATCATAAGTGGATACAGCCCAGGATGTAAGTTGGCTGTACTAAGCTGCAAGATAGTAAGGCCACAAATATGGGTAACATAGAACTCCTCCCATACATGAGCTTTGCAAAGTGGATTGCTTAAAGGAGAACTATGAGGTGAGTGCTTTTCACTCACCTCATAGTTCTAGCCGACCTGTGACAATGAGACTGTCACAGGCCGGCTCAGTAGATCTAGAAGTGAGCGAACACATAGCGGCGTTCGCTCACCTCTCGATCCTGTCACAGCTCTCTGCCGTGACAGGGGAGGGGCTGGATTCCCCCCTCCCCGCTCCGATCTGCCAGCGCTGACTGGCGGATCGGACGGGGGAGGGGGTGGGTACAGCTGGCTCTGCCTGTAGATAGGCAGAGCCAGCTGTCCTTCACGCAGCTGGGCGGATCCAGACATAATTGTCGGGATCCGCTTCAGCTGCGGCGTCTCAGTATACCGCGAGCTATACTGAGCTTTGGGTGACGGGAGGATGCTAGTTTGTGTCTCTCTTTTCTCTATTACTGACCTACATGCCTTGTTGTGCACTGTGTTTCTATGTAATAGTAGCCATTCTAGTAGAGAAACAAGGCTTTATTTCCTCATATCAGAGCTGCTTCCTGATGACTGGTGAGCTGATGAATGGTGTGGCAATATTCAAGCAGCAGGAGAGATGGAAGAAGCAAAGATTGACAGAATGAATGAAGCAGAATCAAGAAGATTTCTGCACGGCAAGTCCTTAGGTAAAGCTTTCTCTCACACAAGCCTTCATAAGAACAGTGTGTAGCACAGTAGTGACATCGCCAAATCCCATTCCAAATCTCATGAGCCTAGCAGTCGGAGTCAGCAGTGTCTTAGATGATCTCACACTGCATATACACAGCTATGAGGCTTTAGTAAGGGTTGCCTAGGTACAGTCACATGTCAGGAGGCGCACTGACATTTTTCGAGAGGATGTAAAGAAAAAAAGGTAGATTCTTTTTAGGGAATTGCACAGCCCAATCAACATTTCTTTATAGCAAATCTTCACTTTTAGCTTTCTGGTCTACCTTAAAACATAACCTAACTCTAACACCGAACCCCTAAACTTACCGTATCAGTTACCAATTAACCCCTAAGCCCAACCTATTAGTCTGAACTCCATAAACCTTGACTCTAGCCATAACCCTTAACATGAAATAATTTTCTTAGTGATATCTTTTTACAAACACTGGAACTACTGATGCTGAAGCCTATTGTTCCCACACTGAAATCTCGGCACCAAAACTACTAGACTATTACTGACCGATTGTGATATTTTAGTATAATAGAAGAAACATCAGTATTTTGGATGGAGATATCATATAAGCTCATGCTTTTAGTGTGGATACAGGTAGGAGGGATTTGCATGGATGAGAACTAAATAATGTTTTACCCACAAGTTTAACCAATTATGATTATGATTTTTTGCTTATAATCATACCACGCATGATGCAAGCGAAAGCCCTGCCTATATATATTATAAAAACAAAGCTAAACCACTTTAGGCATCAATAAGAAATATCTAGCAAGGAAACGTACATCTAACTGCTACCTACCATACACATACTGTATATAATGCTTCCATTGGTGGACTGAGGGGGGGAAAAAAGGGTAAAATTCTGAGTCAGGGATAGATTTGAAGAGCTCTAGTGTCATAGGAATTTTGCCAGTTATTATCTTGGCTACCTATTTTTCTACACAGTGCCACATTCTGATTTACTTATCTTCTATGCACTGCTAATACTGACAAGGTAATCTGCTGTAACCAACATTTAGTGGAGCCCGAAAAACTTAGTACTCATGTTGTAAAACAGAATTTCCACTTATATGTGCCAGAATCATACTGTTTTACTGATTTAAAATTAAGTTGTTGATGGGTACAGTTGAAAATTAAAATTGGAAAAACAACTTCTCACATTATCCCTGTGTACAGCACAATGCAGAACTTTCAAGTATTATACGCTTTACAAAGTATAGTCACAAGTGAACCTTTCAGCTCAATCTGCAGCTGTGTCACATAGCTTGCTATTTTGGAAATTTGGCATCACACCAACTTCAAATGTTGCTAATATTCTGCGAACGCTTTTAAGGCACTTCCTAGTACCTCAATCTGAAGCTTAAACATACATTAGTCCTTAGAAAGAAAATACATAAAAAGTTAATTTGAAAGAGAAGATTTTTGATAAAATAAATGTTTTGCCTTTGAGGTGCTGTGAGCTATTTGGATTTGGAGTCTTTTGTAATGACAAAATTATTATTTTAATTATCAGATAATCACCATTGTGAATAGCCAGACAGATAAAGAAACACTTTTCTGCTTCCTATGTCATTGTACCCTCCTACACAAAGCATTTGGTTTCTGCCCAACTGGCGCACAGGAAAAAAAAAAAACTATTTTTAAATGATAACTTAACTAAATACAAAGGGAATTATTCAGGGAATACATTAAGGAGTTTGAATAGGAGCTTAACCCTTGCAATATGGAGAGCAAACTCATTATACAGTATAAGGGGAATACCCATTAATTAAAAATGAAGAAATACAAAACATTATACAGATTAAGGGAAAAAACACATATATTAAAAAGATAGAAGACACAGCATCTAGCATTGCTAATTTAAAATGAATGTGCACTCTTACTAAAGCTGTTTAAAAACCACATCAACATTACAGTATATAGCAATTTGGCTCTGCCAGTAATCAGTCGACGTGGCTTATAGTTCATTAACTGGAAATATGCTGAGAGGTTACTACATTTTAATGTTATGTAAATACTGCATTAGTATTAGGAAAGTCCAAAATTACAAATGATGGCACTGTTCCTGTAATATTACAGGTGCAGTAATAAACTTTTGTCTATTTCCCAGTACAACATTTGTGAAAATGACTTTTCCTCCAAGTCACAATGTCATCGGAACAGGCATACAACTGATATCAATCTAGTTCATTAGCTAAGAGGATATTTAATGCAAACCCATGCTTTGCCCAAAGCAATATGTTCACTTTAAGGCCTTGTTCATATGTGCTTCAGCTTGTAAAAGAGAACTTTACAAAGAATTTGCAGAGCTTTCAGCAAGCTTTGTCAAAGCCTGTAGGCTCACGTTTGGGAATGTAAAACGTAAATCTTAATAGGAGTGCCGACAGTCACTTTAAGCAAGCTGCTAGCAGGCTTCAGTAGGCTTCAGCACTATGAAAAGCCAGTTAAAAGCCAGCTTAAGTCTGTTAGTAATTTGTTTAAAAGGGCAGCCAGCATTCCCATTAAGAACTGAAAAGGCTACAACAAAACTAATCAAAGCTTGCCAAAAGCTTCGGCAAAGCTTGTTGTGCACACTGCTCCTGCATAAAAGGAAACCTGTTTGTACAAGGCCTAATGCACCACTTCCCAGTGGCAACAATAAAGAGTTCTACTGAAGTGCATTAAAAAGTTGCTGCTTTCAGTAGACAATCATCCTGGGCTGTTTCCGCAAAACCACATATTTTGCAGCCTGTTTGAGAGCACAGCACAAAAGGTCTTCACTGGACCCATCATGACCATTATAACTAGAAGGCATATGTGGAGCTCCCCTACTCCCTCCTTCATATCATCCCGTGCTGGTCCCAACATCCTGGCCACAACTTCATCATTGCCCCCTCATCCTGAGTCAAAAGACTGACAAGAAAGTTGTCATCAAGTGCTCATTGCCATCCCTAAGCCTCATCAGCCCTAGATTTGCCACAAGCACCATCGTGACCTACATGACCGTTTACTTCTTAGTCAATGTCACCCTCTGAATGCTGATAATTCCTGTCAATTTGGCCAGAAACAAACACTTCATAAAGTATTGGTAGAGAGAAGCTGAATAAACCAACCATCCAGTCTACAACATCAGGCGTTTTGTAAAACTTTGAGACAACTCTATAGACAGCTCTCTGCTGATAAACTTGCTTGCTATCAATGCTTGTTTTGTCATGCTTCTAACGCTTTTTTTGAACTTACACTACTGGTATTGGACAATGTTTTAAAAATAACTTCAATAAGCTAATAAGGGCACATTTTTTTAAATAAGAAAATGTTCAATGGAAATAGCAGTATGCACAAAATAATAAAGTACAATTCAAATGCAGATTTACCCGTTGTCAATGCAACAGTGCATGTTTAAAGAGAAAAACCTACTATGGCATGCTGGGACAGTATCAGCTCCAGGAAGAAAAAATTAGACTTCCTTCTGAAGTACACAACACACTATTCTTTTTTTAAGGAACCAGAAGACAGGTTAAAAAATAGATTTCCTTTCAAAGGAAATAGAAGTAGTCTCGGGTTTAGTACAACACTCCCCAGCAAAGTTGAAGAATACAAATCAAAATTTTGTTGTAAATGCAGCAGTGTGATCGTACAATGAACAGGTTTTTCTTTTAATGATTTTTAAAAAAATGAAATATATTGTCCTCTTGAAATAAAGGATAGTTTTGGTGTAAAATTAATGTTTCCAGGAAAAAAGACAGCAAGAATGATATTGATTTAGGAATTCAGTGAATGCAATATTCACTAAGCATTCACAGGTGTGTAATCATGCCTTCTATTTCAAAATGCACGCATCAGGAAAATAAACCTGCTGTGAATATTTGGTGAGAATCACATTCACTGCTTTATAAACATGCCCCTGTATCTGCAGCACACAGAGCAAAACATCTTCTTTTTCTTTGCCAGTGTATTAGTTTGAAAAACTCTCATACTGCTTGCTAAGGAAACCCATATATACTCTCCCCGTCAACAGGCAGGTTTTTTTTTTGCTTTGCTCTTATTGAACACCAGCACATCTACTGTAAATTAAAGTATTTAGCCTCATGCATGACAATGCAATATATTCCAACCCAGGCAGGAATGGTCTTATCAGACTTTGGAGCTGATTTTTAAAATACCTGCCCAGCATACAGCTGGGTGGATGTCATTCACATGACATTACTGCCACTAGATGGAGCCGAGAAGCATAGAAAATTTGTATGCTCATTGGCTCCATTTAGTGTTGGCATTGCCGTGCATAGCATCTGCTCAGCTATACACTGGGTGGAAGTTTTATACATAAGTGCCGCAGTGCAAAAGGACTCCCAAGCACATGAAAAAGGCCCTCCCCTTTCTGCTATATCCACTCACCTTGCAGGCTCTATGTCATAGCCAGTGCACATAACTATACAGGCACTTCACACACTGAAAGGAACTTTATAAACCCTTGTTTTAGAAAATACCTGATTTTCATTAGTTCATATAGGACTGTTATTGTTATTAAAAAAAGATGTTTAACTCTTGTGTTACAATCAGTGGTTCATTCTATATCACATGGCTAAAATATGTTTTTCATTTCACATATGTGTATATTAAAAGTGCCAGCGCTGCAGTACCGCCATACCGCAATCTAACTGCTACCATTTGCTATGCATTGTGCTTCTGGTCTCTGCCATCATAAGAATGGAATAACTGCAATACATGTCAATTACTCTGCTATTGCAACAACTATTATTTAATATTAATACAATTATTAATTAACACATTACCCTGGCCTCTTAAAGTGCTTTCCAATATTACTTCTTGGTTTCTTCTTTAAGACCTTCTTTAAAGGAGAACTATGGGGTTAAGGCTTTTCCCCATAGTTCTCCTTAGGGTAATGGGAGGCGGCAAACTAGCATCCTCCCGTCACCCTAGGCTCAGTATACCGCGAGCTGTAGCTCGCGGTATACTGAGACGCCGCAGTATACCGTGAGCTGCTGCTCGCTGTAAACTGAGACGCCGCAGCTGAAGCGGATCCTGACAATTGTGCCGGGATCTGCCCAGCTGCGTGACTGACAGCTGGCTCTGCCTATCTAGAGGCAGAGCCAGCTATACCCGCCCCTCCTGCGTCCGTTCCGCCAGTCAGCGCTGGCGGATCGGAGCGGGGAGGGGGGAATCCAGCCCCTCCCCTGTCACGGCAGAAGAAAGCCGTGACAGGATCGAGAGGTGAGCGAGCGAATGCCGGTATGTGTTCGCTCACCTCCCGATCTACTGAGCCAACCTGTGACAGTCTCATTGTCACAGGTCGGCTAGAACTATGAGGTGAGTGAAAAGTTCTCCTTTAAGAAAGGGAGGGTTAAGTTAAAGGATAAAAGTTATCCTTCAATTCTCTAAAACATCTAAAGATACTTTTCTGTGAAGCAAAACATAAATTCTACTCATTCTACCTAGGAGTATACATACATAATGATGCTGATTTACTAAAGAAGTTGGGAACCTTCCCTCAAAATATTGTGTGAAAGGCAAATTCCTGTTCACTTTGAATACCCAATTATCTGCAGATGCTTTTAGAAAAAAAATTTGTGATTATTCAAATAATTATTCAATAATGTGAAAAGCATCAGCACATGACTGGGTATTCAGAAGTGAACATAAATTTGCTAGAATCAAGGTCCTCAACTCCTTTAGTAAATCAGACCAATATGTGTCTTCATTTAGTATATTTAGACTTTCTTTTTCATACCCATTTTAATTACTGCCGCAATTTGAATTTTAAGTGTTCAATTTGCTGTATGTTTACATTAATTGTACAGTATTTTGAGAATAGAAGATTGTATTTAATGAAAAAACATATTTTTACAGTGACTACTCAAAATCCAGAGTACACTGACATTTGTAACTAAAATAAGCTTGTAAGTAAAGTACTATTTAAGGCAGTCAATAATGAATGTTTTAAGAAAAGCATAATGCATTCTTGTTTAGCAGAATAGAAAAACATTATTTTAAAATGAGGAGCTTCTGAAATCATTAAATGTCACCAGCTGGCACTAGATTTTGATCTTTGATCTGATAAAAGTAAAATCACTTTTTTTTTATGATATCTCCCAAAAAAAAAAACAGCCAAACAAATCAGATACATTTGCTGGCATGCCAATGGCTAGAGAGCCCCAACATGTTGGAACCCTTAAAACAAATCTCAGGGAACCCCTGCTAATAATTACTATATGTATATCTCACACTATATTAGCATGTTCAGTAAGCTGTGATTAGGGATGTCCAGATACTAGTGCCGATACCAGTGCCGATACTTGGCATTTTCACGAGAACTACTAGGGTTGCAGAAGTTGCAGCTGGGACCTGGCTCTGGCTCTGGCTCCCCACCACTGTCCTGAAATCATTAGTCTGTATTGTTTTAGAAAAACTGTCACATGACAATAAACAGAAATGTATCAGTACTTGTATCTGTGAGTACTTGGACAAGTATCAGTACTTGTACTTGGAAAAATGGTATCAGTGCATCACTTATGTATATTTATTCAAAAAAATAATGCATTAAAATGGGGATGTGCAAATCCCAGGAGCACCGTAAATGACAGCTGCCTACTAACTTTTGAATTTTTCTTTAGTCTAGTCCTGGAGCTGGAAAAGTATCTGTACATGTACTTGTACTGAGTACGGTACTTGGCATCTGAACATCCCTATTTGTGATATAAGAAAGAATAAATTGATAAGGAATGTGGCCTACTTAGTGTCTTTGACACTGAAGACTGCTCTATACAACAACATTATTGCTAATAATAATACTACTACAAGTGCCGAAACAGACTGTTCTCCCTGTAAATGTCAACGACTGGGCAGAGCCAGCCGTGATATCACGGATGGCTCCACCCAGTTGTTGACATTTGCGGGGAGAACAGTCTGTTTCGGCAGACCATTCTCCCCGCGTTGGCTGTGACTTTGGCTCAGCCGTACTGAAGCATTCTGAGCCATTCACCTGCTGTATGGGCTATTGTGAATAGCCCGTACAGCAGCCCTTCGGTTTGACTGAACCGCAGGGCTCCTGCGGCCAAATTGAGAAGAAGGATTAGCTGATGCGTTGGCTTAATCCTTCGGCTCAATAGTAACTACGCCTCTTAGCGAAATTGTACTGAAGTTATAATCAAGCATGGAAGCTGAGCTTGGAGCAATGGCTACTTTACAACACAAACAGGCACTATGAGGAAAAAAAGTAGCCACCCTCCAGAAGGAAGGACAGTGTCAGCAGTAATTTAGAGATGATTTTAGGATCTACAGCCCAGTGATACAGTTTAGTGTCACTTTAATTTGGAAGCCCAAAAAGTGTGGCCACTTTCTCAAAACACTAACCTGGAGCCCAGGAAGAAATGTATAGATTACAGGGCTGCTGTCAGAATACAAGGACACAGTGGTTGATCTGTCCATCTACACTGTTTAGCATGGATGAAGGACCCTGTTATAATTTTTTTTCATTTAGCCTGCAGGCTAAATGAAAAAAAATAAAACAGTGTATGGCCAACTTTAGTGTTATCTGAGCTGTGCATTTTTTTTCGTCGAGAAAACTCTAAAAAAAGAAAAGGAAAATCCACTATTAACAATATCGGTAGATTGGGGAGTTGTAAATCTGATAAAATTGGTTATGGGGCATAACCCACATACGTTTGCTGCTCCTGGGATGGAAGAGCAGCTAATCTGCATTACAGGATCTGACTCACTGGAAATGTGTGTTTCTCTACCTGACTGTTTTATAAATTCACACTAAATGGCTAAATATGTAGTTTATATAGCAAAACAGATTATTGTGTAAGTGGGCAATCCAATGGCTAGCTCTTATTATTATTCTTCACCAAGTCCCCTATTGTTATGAGCATTGGGACCCTCAAAACAACATTTTCTGAGATTGTGTTGTGCTTCTGTATTTTCTAACAGTATAAGAGCAGTTTCAATGCAAATAGAATTTTTATTTTTTTTCAAATTGACAATTTTTATTGAGTTTTATAAACAGGAAGTACAGAAATTACACAAGACATGAAACAATGAGTAAGATATCATGCCGACCATAGCCAGCTATACTGTAGATAGCAACCAACAGGGCACAGTTAAACCCACTGCGATGTCAAGCCCCTAGCAACAGGAAATACATGTAACCCTTATGAGATGAAAACACAACGGCTAGCAGGCAATACAGCTCGTGCATAGAAAAAAAAAGAAAAAAAATTGTAGGTATACACTTATTTCCTACTCATTGCCTATGTTTAGCAGTATAACGGGTTAGAGATAGACTGCGGTATTGTAATACTGAAAAGAGTGCTTTCTGGCGCTACGCATGAGCCAGGTCATGCTGGCCTGAAGTATGAACAAAACGAGGTGACCAGGATAGAACCCTGGAAAAGAAAAGACATAGAACAGAAAGGCAGTGAGTGAAGTAGGAGTTAGAGTAAGAGTTAGGTACCGGCTACATCTCGCATCCCCAACCACCCTGGTAGAAGTCACCCGGTCTGCACATAGAATTTAATGGGGTTCATTTTCAACACTGTGATTTCTTTTTAAATGACCCCAGGTAAAAAATGCTATTAGTGAATATATACACTTCATATAATCCTTCACTTAAAATGCTCTAAAACAATATATATTAGTGCTGATACTTTAAAGTGCTCAAAGTGTTCTTGCAGGTGTATAGGCACACACTTATAGCAAAGTGCTTCGTGCAAAACAAAGTCTCTCAGTGCTGTGCTTCTAAAAAAACTTTCATATTAACACCACTTGGTACCCCAGATTGTTCACTGCCAGTGTTTATTTCTTCCTTCCCTTCCAAAGTATTATAGTGTAGAGATCAGGACCCCACCACATAGGAATGAATGGAAGTCATAGTGTAAAACCATTTAACACCATTCAATATTTTATTAAAAACTACTCACATGTGGAAAGATATCAACACACATAATCATCAGTAACAATCAGTTCCCACCTGCTCCGTTCGGCTGCCCAATATAGTGCTCCGGCTGGATGAGGCTTCAGACAGTACCGCTGTGTCCCTTGCTCCACTCTGAACCTAATAGCTCCGCCTTATGCATTACATCACTTCCTAAGAGCCTGGGAGCCCCAGGCGAAGCACTACACTGGGCAGCTGAACGGAGCAGTGGGAACTGATTGTTACTGATGATTATGCATGTTGATGTCTTTCCACATGTGAGTAGTTCCACATTATTCTTAAATTATCATTCTTAGTGCAGTAACCCATAAAACAGTTATACAAACCAATACTTAACTGACTTTATCAAATTGAATTCTAGTTTATTCCTACGGTCTACAGTAGGAAGAAATGAGCCCTTATACATTTATGTTCACTGATTTACTATTCCTATAACAACAGTTATTTGCTATTTTCTGTCATTTCAGCAAACAAGAGCCAATGACAGGTAAAAATGATAGTTTGCAAATAACAATCGCTATTTCAATCAACACAAGTGTTATAGTTTCTGTTGGTTAATCAAAAAACAACAATAGCTACACTTATGATAATATCTGTATTAAAAGCTACAAAAAACAAAAAAGTTAATTTAGAAACTACAAAAGTATTTCTGGGAAGACTTACATTGACCATGACTTTTCTGCACTGTATTTCGTTAAGTTAGCTGACACTTCAGCACCTTGGACAGTGTTTTTAACAATTCCACTATTACAGTCAAGCTGTATAATGTGTCCGTTTTGGGTCTGATGGGAAAAGACTTGTGAGGGGTCGCCAACCTCTGAAAGGAGGCATGGGCACTCATGGCCAGTGATTGTCTTTAATAGCTGAAGGCAATCACCCGCTTAGTTTGGCATTAAGGTAATGAAATGCTCAGGATCATATCAAGGGGAACTCAGATGTCAAGCATTTACCGTGCTGTCACTTCTTATCCACTACAAGCACTGACACCGACAGAGCTTAACTTCTTCTCTGAGGGGGCAAACTTGCAAGCTTGAAGACAGGCATTTTGGCGTGAAAAAGATGCTTTATCACTACAAATATGTACGCGCTGACAACAAGCATTAAGCTCATCTCTGAAAATGTCCTTATGTCAGCAAGCTGTGCAGTGTGTTGTTGTATGGAGCAACTTAATGGCTTATGGGAAGTGTTGTAGCAAAAGATAATAATGATCAAGATAAAAAGGACACAGAAATTATGAGAAAAGTGATTACATGGCTCTAAATTCACCGGTGACGGCAGTGATTTTATGGAGCCAAAGGACACATTATCAATAAAGATAAAGAAAGCTAAACATTTTAAATGAAAATTCTAATCAGGACAAAAATCACAAATGGACCTGCACAGCACTGGCTAATTGTTCTTAAGCTATAGAAATATTGGTGCTGAAAGGAAAAAAAAAAGAAATATGCTGGCTTGCATTGAAGACTACCTCCTGAAAATGCTGGTTGTCTGCCAGTGATGCAGTATCAATACTTTCTGAGGCACATATTGAAAGAAGCAGGTCAACCAGGAAACCCAATTTAAGTAGAATTGTTTAAATAGATGTCAGCAATGTCAGCCACCATATCTCTTTCAGTACACATCGCCTTGGAGGCTTAAAGGACAAGTGCTCCTTTGTTATAATGTTGTGTCCTGCTGCTGCCATGCCTAGTTGATTCAGTGAAGTTGGTTTACTGAAGGTAAATAGGCTGTTCACTTTACTAGGGAATTTGTATTGTGCAGAAGAATTTTACATTCGTTTAATGAATGTTGGGAAAATTCACTTAGTAAAGAATACCCAATCATCAGCAAGGAAAATTAAAAACAAAAAAACAGTGTTTATGCTTGCACATAACTGGGTAATGGAAGACAGCAGAGCTTCACCTCATTCACTAAGCTAAAGGGAACATTCCCCAGCAAAGTGCATATTCCCTTGCAAAGTGAACAGCCAATTTGCCTTTTGCAAAGCAACCCCAATTTACCAAAAAACATACAATTATTATTTATTTAAAGCTGATGCATTCAGTGAAATGAGTTCACAAGCACGAATGCAGAGGAGAGAAGCTGATGGCAGCTCTCTTTAGTTGAGCTTATCCCAGGTGGCCTCAGCCTGCCAATTCTGAGAAAGCTTTTAGAAGTATAAATATTCAAAAAGCACACTGATAAGCTCTGTTTTATATAACTCCATACATACAGAAGCCAGATTGTCCTTCTGTCTGGTAGAAGGTTTAAAGCAAAACTGTTCTTTGGTCATACCTAAATACCTTTGGCAACCTAAATTAGCATAAACATTATATAAGTGAATACACAATCTTATAAGACTGGTTATCTTCATCAATTCATCTTGAGGAAATGTGTCGAGAAAGGCCAGTGATATTAGTAAGAGTTGCTAGTAATCGGGAACAAAATAGTGGCTTCTGTCTGTTTCTTTTTGGAGCATGGAATCTTTAGCCTGTTCTGGACGCAGCGCAGGTATTTCTAAGTGTATCTGTTTTTAGTTTTCTCCTTTTAATAAAACATTGATATCCTATGAGCTTTTTTTTGTTTCTTTGTTAAATGGGAATCTATAGTAATGGGATGGTGAGCATGGTGTTATTGAAGGATGAACATTCCCCATTGACCACTGTTGAAATAAGAGTAACCACGGACGGAGAAGAGAGATAAATGTTTGAAGTGAGTCTTGACCTTTGTATTAGTTTAGGCCCCGTTCACATTGAGCGATTTATCGCGCGGTAATTCCCGCGATATCGCGGCGCGATATCGCTCTCCAATGCTTCTCAATGGGGCAAAGGGTCCTGCGTCGCTACAGCAGGACCCTTTTTGGAGCGGATTTAGCCGCGATTCAAGCTTGCTCAATGCAAGCATTTGCGCGACAAATCGCGCAAAATGCAAATCGCGCGACAAACGCGCGATTTGCAAACCGCTCAATGTGAACGGGGCCTTACAGGATCACATAAGTTTTAGTAAGTGTGCTATAAGAAGGGGAGCATGATTAGTGGAAGAACACCAATAGTTTTTTGACACAAACTGTTTTTGGGAGAGCACCTGGAATTGATGGACTGCACATATTCTTAATTTATGGACTCAACATAATTATTTACACTTGTTTATGGGTTTTTGTATGAGTTTTGTTTTATAAGACTGCAGATTCACTTAAATAATAATTTTTATGGTAATTTAGAGTGCTGTGATTCTAATAGGATTTTCTGACAAATCATCACAATCATCAGGGTTATTTGTTACTAGGGAATTAGTTATTTGGGGGGTGGGGAGGCTAGTTGATGTGGTAGGTTGTTTAGTTGTTAATACAAATGAAAAACTTCACACTACTAAGCGAATTGACTAGACCAGTGGTTCTCAACCTGTGTAACCTCAAGTCCCACATTTGTCCTTGATCATTAAGTCGTGACCCAAGTTGCACTGCAATGAAATGCAGTGTGGGCTGCTGTGCTGTGACGGAGCTCCATCCATATGTGCATTGCTTGTACAGCTACCTTGCATGCCCTGTAGAGGTGTCAGGAGCCAGATTGTGTTGTCACTCTGGTCCAGGCACCTCTACAGGGCATGTGAGAGAGCTGTAAGCAATGCAGGTATGGATGGAGCTCCCTCGCGGCCATACCTCCAGCCCACCCCACCTCAAGCTGACACTCTACACGGGGACCCACTGAACACAGGGTCGCGACCCACTTTTGGGTCACGATCCACCAGTTGAGAACCAAGGGACTAGACAAGAACAAACCAAACTAGACAAGAACAAGCCAGTAAGCTTCTTTGATATTTTTTCTTTTTTTCTCAATAGGCTTAAAACATAACGGTAATGAATGCAAAACCTGACAGCAAGTGTACATATGTTGACAATCAACACGTGGAAATGCATAAAGTATTCCATTGTGTACTGACTGTGTCTAGAAGTGTCCAAATTCCACCTAAGAGACCTATAGTCAAAAAGGGGCCTTTGGAGCAGTTGCACGTTAGAAACTGAAAATGCACATAATGTTTTTAGCCAAGCACATTAAGGAAATAAAGCTGACAAGATGAATAAATAGCTATTGCCACAGCAAAGGCATGATTTTATGTAAAATAAACCTGGCAGGCCTTTGAAAGTAAAACTCCTGCAAAATGCATATACTACAAGATGCCTATTGCTAACTTGGTTTGCCAGAAAAGCCTCTTCTGTGTGCCATTTATGTTTTTTTTTTTTTTACATAACTTCCTTGACATTTACCAAAGGGTACTTTTAGAAGCTCTGAGGTTTTGTGATTGAACAAAGCATGGTCTGACAGCTTGCCCCCTCCCCTCACCATTGTCCAACTACATTGCTAGCAAGGTGCTGCTGAAGGCAGTTGCTGTAATGCACCACAGCAAGACATTCAGCCTGTCTAAACTAAAAAAAGTGAATGCGCATTGGTGGGGCTTGTAGTTCCTCACAGAACTCACTAGTGTAGCTGCAGCTGTCTGGAGAAAACAGAGGAGATGACATCAGAGCTGGTTGGAGAGAGACAGCGTGGGGGAAAGACAGAGCAGGAGAGACTGAAGGGGCATATGGACACAAGGGCAGAGAGGCGCTGGTACTCAGGTGAGGCTGTACACAGGCAGAGGGAGAAGACACCGCTCTTGTTCTTGTGTAAAAGAATAAGAGCAGTGTTTGTACATTACATAACAAAGCAAAGTACACATGAACAGTGTACACATCTGCACTGTACTTCTTGTGTTCTGTACTTCTTGTATATGCTCTAGATTACCTGATTTGTAGTGCAAAAACAGCAAGTAAAAGAACGGAAGCGCCAAACCACTGCTCAGTAGTCCAGATACAATTTAATTCAAGTAAATGTCAGAAAGCAGAAGCCATTGCATTTGGCTGCCAAACCATCTGCTGATGAGACTATGTGCTAACAAAAAAAAAAACATATACTATTTAATCTCTAGTTAATATCCAGTCCATACTTTGTTTTCCATTTTAAGTCCTGATGGGCCACCAAAATGCATTTGCTTCCTCTTTCTGTAGAAGTTGCCAACCAGGTAACCAGATTAACCTTATCAGTGTATAGTAACATCAAAAGGACAACCTCACGGGCTCAGCTCTATCTTTCCACTTCCTCTGGATTCTCTAATACAGGCACATAGTAATGTGGCTGTGATTAGGTAATTCAGAACAAACCTATTATTCTGCATTACCTGATGTGTTTCTTAAAATAAGAAACACACAGCAAACGGAGGAGAAGGGGTGGTGGCCAGGGCTTTGCTGTAATTCCTCCTTCCCAACATAATTGGCTTTAGCCTGGGGTGGAGCTACAGCCAGCATAAACGGAAAAAATAATGTTCTCTTTTTGCCCAAACTCTACGATATATCAGACCAGGACCACGTATTGCATACAGTTGGTCCCCTGGGGGAGTTACAGTAAAATTATATTCATGTTTTAGTGCCTAATGGTTAGCACTTCTGCCTTGCCACACTGGAGTCCCTGGTTCAAATCCCGGTCAGGACACAATCTGCACTCCTCTGCAAAAGTGCAGAGGAGTGCACAGCTCAGGCTTTTATTTTGTCCAAAAGTAGGCATGTTATGCAGAACTTTTAAAGCTTTTTTTTTTTTGTGTGTGTATAGAGTGATTTGACTCTATACACACAAACGTTGTCCTTGTTTCATTACTTTGCAAAATTCAATAAAAACTATTGGAACTCGCTGCCACAAGCAGTGATTTCAGCTGAGAGTGTTGAATCATTCAAAAAGAATTTGGACAATTTCCTCAGAGATCGTAACCAACAGGTGTACAGGTACTCTTAAAAACAAGATCACACAGGGACTCATACACACGTATACACAATCACATGCACACACGCAATAGGTTGAACTTGATGGGCCTTTGTCAACCTCAAATACTATGTAACTATGTATGTAAATTAAAAAAATTAAGTGGCTAGACCAGTCTCAGCCCCTGTTTTCAAATGAGATAGATTTATTATAGGCCAAGTTTTCCTTATACCTTAAAAGTATAAGTGCATGCAAACACACAAGCAACTAAACAATATCAAAGTTTATCAAGAGATATAAAGTCAAACGCATCTAACAATACGTTACAGTAGTTTTGCATTACAAGTCATTCTAATCAGCCCCCCAAAAAAATTATGAGGCTGAAAATTACTGAAAGTGAAAATCAAAGGCCAACTATACAAAGAATAGCAAATGAATGCACTCATATTACATTAATGTCTGCTTTAACTAATAAAGAGCTTTGAACAAAAGAACATATTTGAATAATTATACACTATAGTTGAAAACAGCACCGCAATTATACCGGGCACAATTAGACATAAGGTCGTTATTAACATGTGGAAAAAGTCGACATATTAAAAGAGTCATTTAATGCTTTAGGCATTAAAGGGGCACAACCTCAAAGTACATGCAGTACTTTGCTATATAATTTCACATCATCTGTCATTTAAACATGGAGACTAGAATAGGACTTTTCTGCATGGAATAAAAACTGAGGTTAGCCATGTATGTGCTGATCCATTCCTAGGTTAGATTGCCCAGTGCAACACTTGTGGGCAAGGACTGGGCGGTTTGGGATTATGCAAGCGAGAGATTATGAGCACTTCTGATGTCAGAGACACTCTTTATCGAACAGGAATTAGTCTACTTTCTGGAAAACTTTGAGCTGGGGAGGAACAATTTAGAGCACATGTGTCATGACACCAGAGCACGCGCGCCACGGCGCACGCTAGAACGTGCACGCGCCACGGCGCACGCTAGAACGTGCACGCGCCACGGCGCACGCTAGAACGTGCACACGCCGGCGCACGCTAGAACGTACGCACGCCACGGCGCACGCTAGAACGTGCACACGGCCAGTTCTAATGATGGCGCCAAAAAGGGCTATATAAGGCTGAGACACCCAGATCTCCCTGCTGACTGATCTTCAGCTTATACCGTGTTCCTGGATCCTGTTACTTACTGTTTCTCCTGTTACCGAATCCGGCCTGCTTGACCTTGCTCCTGCTCTGTGTTCCTGACCTCGGCTCGTCTTTGACTTCTCTTCTGCCTGCTCCCTGGATACCACGCTGCCTGCTAGTTACAGACCCGGCTCGCTTCCTCCTAAGGCCCGTCTTTTTATTTTGTACTTCGCTACCACATTGTTGTTGACCCGGCTGGTGTTACCTTGATTCTAGGATCATCTTACCAACCTGCACCCTGCTCAGAAACCTCAGCTACCAGTAAGCAGCTTCGACAGGAGTCGCAACTCACCGGCACTTGTGCCCCTCCTGGTCCTCACGCACCTGTGCCTACTATCCAGAGGTGTTTGGACTGGAGCAGCAAGAGAGGCCGCCCTCGTCATCTCAGGCTCCATCTAAGGTACGTGACAACATGTGTGCTGTTTTAAACTACTCTGTTGCTTTTTTAAAAAGACTCAAATAAGGGGCACCCTGTAAACAATTGGGTAAATACTCTTCTATCTGGCAGGTGGTATGCTAAGGTGTGTGTGTGTGATGTAGGGGGGTTGGTGGCAAAGATTTTCTTCCCCTGAATGCTTAAAAAGGTCAGTGTTCAGCTGATTTTTTTTACAGGATGTCTCTCATTGAATCTCTAGAGAATAGTGACGGGGTCATTTACATTTGTCAGGAGAGTACCACAGGAAACAGCAGTGGGTCCTGATGCTAATAAGGAGATGTCTCCTACCTGCTGTTCATGGGGAGATAGCTGTCTCTCTATGGATCACCTTGTGCGTGTGTGTGTGTATGGGATAATCTGGTATGGGATATTTTATTTTAAGACCCACCGTTTTAAAGACTAATGTGAAGAGTTCAATTTATTCTCTAAATAACTGAACAATATGATAATTGTATACTTCAGTCATATTTCAAAATTCAGTGTTTAAACTGACTCATAGGGTCTGATTGTCATCCTGGCATTCAACCTGCTGGATGACTCACTAGAGTTAATGGCATTTTCTGTACACCCCTGAAACTGAGTTACGTCTAGGCTTTAAGCTCAATTGAAGTAATAGAAATAGTATTTAGAAAGCCATTTTACCAGCAACCTCTATTTTCTTAGTCTTAGAACCACTTTTCTGTTACAGAAGTTGTGCATGGTGTCTTAATATGATTATACTCCAGAGCTAGAACTCTAATCAGTCCCCAGTAAGAGAACTAGTCAGACATACAGACAGACTTAGTCCTTCCTCTTTAATTCAAGTTGGTGAGAGGACACTTGTGCTGAGGAGTGTAGTTGTTACTCAGCAATGTCAGCACTATAGAGAAGATAAAAGGCTATAAAGAGATAAAAAGATGTGAGACTTCAGTTTTATTCATCACTCTCCCTTTAGCCCACTGTTGCTTCATCCATATGAAGGGGAAGTTGAACAGAATCATTTGACAGGGGTCTGTAGTATTGTCCAGAAGATTGTAAGATGCCTGCTAACTAAGACTTCACTATTTTTATACATTTCAGATCATGTTTATGTGAGCAAACATCCCAAGTTTACATCTAATATATAATCTTAATAAATCTAATATACATAGTCACATATGGATGTTTCTGATAGCAGCAGCACCAGGAGCTCTGCAAGGGAGCAAAGTACAGTATTTACGAACCATCCATTGCAAAAGGTAAGGATACAACATCTTCTGTTACAGCCTGGCAATTTGCAAAATACAAAGTCCTCACAGTGCATCCAAAGTTTAGAGGTTTGTTTAAAATCAAAGATCACAAAAGTAACATGAATGAATGGACACCTTGGGGCGTTACATCTTGTACTGCTTATTAACATGGCCTTATGATCCATTTACTCCTGTTTCTTATGTGATCCTTAGTCTTAAATAAACCTCTTACCTTTGGTTCTACAGTGGACTTGTCTTTTGGAGATTGCATATCAAGTTCTAGAGTGGCAAAAGCTTTTAGGTTGGCAGTGTTTCAGAGGGGATAGTGAGCCAAGTCTTCAGGTGGCAGCAGGTACTTTAATATGACAGCTTTCAGAAGCAGAGCTCAGTAAATGTAAAGAAGTAGAAAACACAGTGAGGGGAATTTATCAAAACTGGAGCAGAGACAATGTGGAGCAGTTGCGCAGTGCAACCAGCTTCTCTCTTCAGTTTTTTTGGCTAAGATTGGAAAATGAAAGGTAGAAGCTGATTGGTCACCATGCACAGCTGCTCCAGATTGTGTCTGCTTCAGTTTTGATAAATTCCCCTCACTAAGTATACATAAAGAAAGATCAAATATGGTGCATTGCTGTGTATACAGAAGATGTGCCATAAGCTGATCTCATTCACATATGTGTAAAATTTGAAAAGGACTATACATTTTACTTGAACATACATCTCATAACAGTTTTTGTCATTAGCAACTCCTAACACAGCATCCAATCGATGTATGCTCTATGCAGTCACTAATAAAAAAGAAATGTGTATAGATGAATTAGTAGACATTATGGGGCTCTGTAATTCTAAGACATATTAGTATGCTGCCTGGATTTCTTAGCTAGCTAGCAGGTCCCCTACAAACAGCTTGAAGGGAAAGTTCTCTAGCTATTCCCAAAATGCTGTGATCATGTTTATTGAACCTCCTAGAAAATGAACAGCAGTGGCAGCGGAGAGAGAAATAGAACAAACATGAACAATATGTTTAGTTGAGTATTTCTCTGAGGTTTAAACAGCGCTGGGGATTTTTCACAGCTCAGCATGCAATCTAGAAAGACAGGCAAAGTCAAAAAGTTACTCGGAATGTACAACGTGCGTGTAACTTGCATGCTGACTAGAGACTCTGATTTTCTCTGCCAAACAAGAAAACTGTCTGCCATAGAATCTCAGATCAATAATTCTTGCCCGGTATTTATGAGCTGCCTCTAATGCTCAGTGCACTAAATGTCTGAAAGGAGTGGATTTTCTTCTTTGAAAACTTATGAAGTTAACGTCACAGGCACAGGGGCATCGCTGGTTCCCCAGGCATTGCATGTTGCAGGGCAGCAATTTATTTTGCAAGCATTGATGTGTTATCATGATATTACTGCCAAAATGCAAGCACACAATGTACAGTTTAGTGCTCATGAATGAGGGAGATCAGATCTCAGGTGGATTTATATGGAAGGCTTTTCTACTTTCCTCAAGCGGTACTGACAATAATTGAGTTAGTATACGACTGTGTATTTAGATTCAAGTAATCACTGTTTTAGGTGGGGCTGTCAAGTAACAGCAATGGAGGAGTAATTTATAAACAACAAGCTTGCAGTTACTTTCCAATAAAATCGAATAATGTAGGAATAATGAACATGCAGTACGTATAATTGCTAAAGAGGGTGAGCCAACTTAAGGCTAAAAAATATAAACATTTGGCCAAACGTGAAGCATAGGCAATTTGAAGTACTTCTACAAGATTGTACAATAAAAAGCAAAACTTCAAAACTCGCATTGTTAATTTTTTTGTGTGTTAGTGGTGGTGAGGGTGGAGGGAAGATCTCATTCTTATTCTGTAGCTTCTGTTCCATGTTCTCATTCCCCCTCTTTCTTTCTTCCTAGCAAAGTTTAACATACTGTAAATGAAGGACATACTTTTTTTTTAGCTTTGAATAGAGTAGGGAGAAGTTAAATACCCTGCCAGGCTTTAAATGCTTTTGTTGTCCCAGGTAGGGAGATTCACACACTCTCTCTACTTGTCCTGGTCACCATTGTTAACAGAATTAAAAGTGAGGGACAATTGTCACCAGAACAGTAATAGAGGGGAAATTTCCCAGCTGGACACTTGTTCCAGTGACTGTCTAAGGGAGCATTTACAGTATGTCACTCTGGAGTAATGCTGGGCACACACCTTACAACCATCGCAAGACTTTTGTCTTGCGATGGTTGTAAGGTAATTAAAAAAACCTACGATCTGCATATCTTGGACAGGCAGATCATACTTGCGATGATCGCCAGCCCGCCCCGCCGCACAAATGTACAAACATAATTTCCAATCCTGAAGTCATGCAGTATAAAATTTCTTTCAATGGAAGACATAGCATGGAATGAACACGCATACAGGAGAGACCAAAACAGAGAACAGTATGACACAGTGAGAGCCTATATAGCAGATCACAGTAAACACATTATTAAGAGGATTACGTAACTGTGTGAGGAGATGAGGGCCAGAATCTCCAAACCTTATCAAAAAGAGCGAACGCTATTTTCATATGTTAAAAATGAAGCATAGCACACTATATAGAAATAAAAAGAAAATCAAACACTGATCAAATTAGAAAAAATTGAGTTTTTTAAGTTTGTCAATTTTTGTATAGGGATTACATAAAAAATAACATCAATTTTGCAAAACAATATCACAGAAGGAAAGCCTTGGTTGTCCTGAGAAAAAGATGTGTATTGTTACTTTGTTATTTTATATTGTTGACAAAGTTATTGCCAAACCATAGGGGGTATACAGGTGTGAGAGAGCTGATTAGTAATGTCAGACAATATTCCAGTTGAATATCCACTTTTGACCCTCATTGGCCAAACAAAAAAGCAGGACACATGAAAATGCACAAACATATTTATCAAATCGCACAAACAAAACACAGGAGGATGCAAACACAAAGTTATGGACCTAGCCCAAAACTGGCCATAAATATAGGAATCTCAGTGTTTAAAGTTGAATGATCAAGCTTTCATTCACATCACCTCACCAATTAAGTGCAAGTAATGGAATTTCTACATGAACATCTATAAAGCAGTACCATATGGATTTTGTTATTTCTATATATCTGTGCTTTTTATCAGAGACTGCCAAGACCCAGAAAGAATGAGTGTGAAAGCACAATGGACAATATTTCAGGTTAAAGAATTCAATCTAGTTATCCATTTGCCATACACACAATTTTTTCAGAGCACAATCACAAGTTCCCTGGTTTAATTAATACATGTAGCATTTCTTTACTCATTAGATTTGATTGCTAACCTGGAAGCCACTCCAAAACCATTTCTAAATCACTGTAGCAATGCTCTAGATAAGGCCGACACCAAAGTGACAAGCAGTCTAGGCACATTGTGTTATACTGGAATAATCATTGTTTGAGCTTTCATCACGATAGGTTGTGCATTCATTTCGGTCAAATATAATATGCCTGCATTTCATTATTTTAAGCATTTCCAATTTAGAATTCTTGGGTGCCTGACAACTTTCTTTTGTTTGCATTTTTCTATCTCATTTCTGAATTGGAGGTGTTATTTTAATTTCAAAGTTTTCAAAGTCACTGTGATATTTTAGGTCAAAATCATTTGAAAATTGCTTTGTTTTATACAAGGTTTACCCTCTTAAATCTCAGTGCTAGCACATAAAAACAACTTGTAGTAGTATACTTTGCCACACTGCAGCAAAATGCATAAGAGGCTTATGTATACATTATATTGAAAATTAAATTCTGGCTCAGTGAACTTTCCAGAATGCTTTCCAAAATATAAAGAAACGTTAAGACAAAAAAATATTAAACTAGTGCATTGCTTTTATACTCTGTATGATGTCTCTGGATTTTGATCACACCACAAATGTTTTTGCTTACTTATCAGTTTAATTCTGCAATGCTGGGCCATCGACAAAATATCTTATGAGTTATATTTGAGAGCTGGTGATTTTTAAACATATATTGGGTGTTTAACACTGGAAGAGTGAAGTGGTAAAATTACTTTTAAATCATTTTAAAGTATTCCTAACATATTTGTAACAAGCAGTAAGTAGGCTTAGAAACAAGCCCTTAGTGACCTTTGTAGCTGCAGGCATTGTGGGGTAATTCATACTCAACGTTTACAGTAGAAAGCACTTTCACTTTAGCATCTCAGTTCACCCCACTCCCCCCTCCAGGTCTGCCAGCTTTCTAATCTCTAATGCAAACAGAGCAGGTGCACAGGAAGAGGGGGAGAGAGCAGGCTGTGAGGACCTGAACATCATCACTGCTTCTGTGGTGAACTTTGAGGATGTATTGCTTCAAATTGCCTGTAGCTAGAGGTCAGTGAGGGCTTGCATTAAAGCATATTTCCTATTTGTTGCAAAATATTTTAACAGTTTAATGTCCACAGCCTGGCCACTATTCTAATCTAAAGCATCTAATTGCATGCATGGATTTTCCCTGCATGCAATAGCGAGCAATTGGGCAGAAAGTTGGTTGAATTTTTTTCTGCTGATCCGAAACAACTCTTACTAGAGAGTTTCTGCAGCAAACATGTCTAGGTTGGAGTTCCTGCAGCTGCAAAAGATTCATCAAGCATTCAGGGAGTTAGATCAAGACATGCAAGCAACTGTTGCATGGGCCCAAGAAGTGGGCTGACCAGGCTTTTTTTTTTTAAATATGAGATATCATTATCAAGTTAAAGGGTCAATGAGTTTTAGTGGGTAAGCTGGGGTTCCTCTGTTTAAGTGCTAACCAGCTAGTCTGAAAGGCTGGTTAAACAGGAAATGATGTTGACAGGAAATGGAGAAAGGCAGGAAGTGAGGTCACCCACCATGTCTTTGGGATGAATACAGAGCTGTATGATGGAAGAGTGAGCAGCCGTGCCTGTGTTCCCTGATCAAGCCATTGTGATCATTAAAAAGAATGCTTCAACCATCAGAACTGAGTGAAGTCATTATTTAAAGCTAAGTAACAATTCATTTTGTATATTATTATTATAATTATTATATGCTTAAACTAAAGTAAATTGTTTAGTGTTGATTGCTTGTGTATGCATACATTGTAGGCTCCCACTGTGCCTCTTGATCTATTCAGCTTTCTCTACACCTTTTTACTTCTTTAATCCAGTTAAGGTATTCTTTTTACATCTTTTTTTGTGTAAATACCTAGACTTCTTTGAGGATTGCTGCACAACCCGAGACCAATATTTAACCAAACCAAAACATTTAGCATGCTTATATTTGTTACAAATACTGCTGTAGATGACTGCACAATGGGCAATACTTGCTTAGCAGCTTTACGTAGCACTGCCTTTATTCATTTTAGGTGCACCAATTTGGCTATCTGGCTATCTACCTGCATTCTATCCTACTTCTTGTTAAAGTTAACCGGTCACAAAGCTGGGCAAATCAAACTAAGCATATGATGAACAAACAGATAAGTAAATGTTATGTGCAGAGAAAACCAAATGTTAAAACAATTACTATATACAAAGATATAGGCAGCTCAAAATAATTTGTGAACCTGACTTTTCCTGTAAAGGTTGAGATTGGTTCTGTCCTCTCCTGCCTCTTAGGCTTCCCATTTGGTCTTTTATTGTGATGCATGCCCTCGTTGACCAATAGAAAGGATCAAGAGGTTGGGTGGTGGTGATACAAGACAAGTTCTAAAAAAAAACACACAAAAGAACTAGTGCAATTTGCTGGGATTGGTGCATCAGCACTGTGCCAGGCAACGCACACCAGCTGCTGTGCGATTTGGGTGTGAATGGGCCTTTACAAGAAAAATTGTGATTTTCTTATAATCTCGGCTGCAAATATCTCTGGATCTATTGATCCCTTTGCAATGTGTTTTTCAATTAAAGGCAATATCCAATCAGTCCCATCGCACACCTGACCGGAGAAAGACCCAATATACAGGGTGGGTGCCACAGTGATAGCAGATGCCTCTGCAGATAACGTGAAACCAGCGAAAAGTCACTTGCACTCCAGTGTGATGTCCAGTCAATATCTTTATTGACTAAAGTGGTGTAACATCTCCATGCGACGTTTCGGAACACAAAGGTCCCTTCATCAGGCAAACAGAAAAAAAAGTTTTGTCTGTTAGCCTGATGAAGGGACCTTTGGGTTCCGAAACGTTGCATGGAGATGTTGCACCACTTTAGTCAATAAAGATATTGACTGGACATCACACTGGAGTGCGTGTGCTAGAAATCACAGGGCCCCATAGCAAAATTTTATATGGGGCCCTGTGATTTCTAGTTATACCACTTGCAGAGCCCACTTGAGATCCCACACAGCCCACCTGAGGGTGACCCTGCAGAGCCCACCATAGAGTCTCTATGGTGGGCTCTGCAGGTTCACCCTCAGGTGGGCTGGTCGCACTCCTTACCTGTCCGCCTTCTCTGCCTCCGTGCTCGCCGATGGGCCCACCTCCTTCTCCGTCACCGGGCCCTGCCTCCTACCCTGCTGTTAACCATGGGCCCCGCCTCCTCTTCTCCTGCCGGGTCTGGCCTCCACCACCGCCGCTGCTGGCTCTCATTGACTTAGCAGCGGCTTTGGAGGCGAACGCGCTGCTGCACAGATTACGGTCAGTGATCTGAACAGCAGCGCATTCTTCTTCAGAGCCGCCAGTGAAAGCCACCAGCAGAGGATGCCCTAGCGACCCAGGCGGTCCGCTCGGCATCTGGCCGCTTCCCCCTGTGCCCCGTTGCGCCCGCCTGGGTCGCTATGGCGATTGTTACACCACTGCTTGCATGGTATTATGTTATGTCCATCAGGTGCTTTTTTTTGTTAAAGGGAACCTGTCATTGCAGAACAGATTCCCTTCATTCTCTGAAAGCTGCCACTGCTTGTTCAAAGGCAGAGTACATCTGTGACAGACAATGACCTTTCTGATCCAGCACAGCATCAATTCCAGAGATTAAGCAATGGCACTCTCCAGTTCTGGCAGTAAGTCTCAGCCGGGACAGGAAGAGGCCATTCCAACAAGGTTCTTTTATATGTCTGCTCTGGAATTAACTATCTATAAATCAAATAAATTCATAACAGCTGCATTTAATTAGATTCACATACAGTACTGGATTGGTTTATGTTGTCCATAATATATACTGTACATATACTGTTTGGTTCAGGAAAGAGGTTAGGGTTATGCTAAGTTAAATCTGATTTAAGTGCATCTTGTACCAATAAGTGCGTGAAATAAAATACAGATAAATGGCTATTATTATTTATTGCATTCTATTTTTATTGCCCATAGTACTTATTTAAAGTGTATGTAAAACCAATCACCAAAATCTCGAATAAGAGTTGATATGTTAAAAAGTAATTTTTCATATTTTTAAATCTGTAGCTTCCGTTACAATATTTTTAAATCTGCATGTTTCTGCCTTGAAGGTTCAGGTTTTTTTTGGTATAGAGTGGCAATGCTCTGTCTCTGTGTTACAGCTGCATTGTCATCCTGCACACAGATGGCTGATACAGGCTGTTTCAATACGTGTTATGCATGGTCTACTGTTGTCAACAAACCCATAACTTGGTTAATTTATTGTATTTATTTGTTTTCCCTCTATCTATATACAGTACAATCTTTGTTAATACATAGCAACATGTTCCCACAGTATTACACTGAGTGGCCAGATTATTATGACCACCTACGTTTGTAGGCAAAATAGTGATAATTTTGCGCTGAAGTTGCTAGAGGGCCAGACCATTATAAATAGGGAAGCAGGTTATTTACCACTACAGTAGAAGTGATTTTTTTCTAAACATATGGGTAAACAACGCGATTTAACAGCCTTTGAACGTGTGATGATTGTTGGCACTCGGAGCCATGGAGTGAGTATCAGCAAAACAGCAGAATTGGTTAAATGTTCAAGAGCAGCTAAAAGAAGCAACAAAGCAGAGGAAGGTAGTTCTGCAGCTCCATTTGTTTGACAGAAACCTGTGAGGACCCATTGAGTTTCGTTAACAACGAGGTCCTTTCTGCGTAGCTGAAAAGTGATCATGCCAATGACGTGAAAAGGTGGCTATATCTCCACCTGCTGACTACACACTAATATGAAACATTTCAGATCACCTGCTTAAAAATATTTAAAACATAATCTGTCCATAATAGACAAGTAATAAAAATGTATACAAAAGCACTATACATCTTATTTAAGGTATGATTGTTATTATTCATAGATGTTTACTGCAGGTAGAAGTAACTGATTTTTTGTGTTGACACCTAGTAATCCAGTAGATAGCTATATACTGAAGAATATATATATATATATACACAGTATATATACATACACATGGTATACTGTATATTACCTTTAGTCAGCTCTATGCTGCCTTGTTTACCCCACATAGATGCCTATATTATTAAGCCATGCTTGGTAATGAATAAGACCTGACATCAAATATTATTGGACAAGTTGAATTTAGAGGTGTCATGGTGCCAGGCTGCCAAGGATAGTGTAAACGTGTAATTCCTCTTTGGCAGAAAAACTTGTCTGATATTTTTGTTTCATGCAATAGTTAACCTGCTGAAGTTTGTTCAGATACCAGACCTGCTTTAATGTAATTAGTGTGGTTTTATTTACTGGGAATGGGTTGGTGTTCACTGCCCAACTTTACAGGATCCGTATATATCTGCCTTTATGGTAATAAGTCAATGCTATGAATGGAAATAGACTCAATTCAAAGTGCAAACAAATGAGGATAAGGATTTTATTTTGAAAAAAGTAACCGTTATTTTCAGCTAAATCCAATGAGATTTCAAAATGACAGTAACATAGGTAAAGTAAAGATCCTTAGCCGTGTGCTAAATCATTTTGAACTGAGCCTAAAGTCATATTTCCCTTTCTCCAAATAGTTCTTAAAACTAGTATGCAGGTCTACAGAGTCCAATTAAACAGATACAGAGCTAGAAAAAAGTTGGAATAATGATATTCTGAAACTTTAGTCCTCATGCTTAGGGGTTCATTAAAATGTGCTTCTCTTAGCAGCAAAATGTAATTTATAAAAAATTCAATATGGTAATGATCTATAGAATCATCATCACTGAATGCAGACATGTTTGTTGTAAGATTATGGCTACCATACCCACTGAAGGTAAACTCATGTTATTTGGACAATAGAATTAATAATGAAAATGGTTCACCAATGACAGTAAAACCTTGTGCTAAGTAAAAGTATACATAGTCACTAAAACATATTAATGGGGGTTTTCTTTCTGCTTATGGCTAGGATAAGAAAATCTCCTGTGTGTATTCTTTAAACATAGCTGCAATTAGTTACACAAGGACATGAAGGAAGGCACTTGAAGAACCTTCCACAACCACACTGGTTGCCAGTGATGAAAGCAGAACGGTTTTCAAATTTGTTTTCATCTGGAATCAGACTATAGAGTATTTTCAGTATGCAATAGTTTAAATTTATTATTGCAACATTTGTAAAGTATTTTTTAAGGAGACTTTCACATTTGTTTGCTTCTTTAATCTATTTTTCATTATTTAGTTATTTTATATGCACAGGATTTATGTTCATGACAAAAAGCAAATGTAAAACATGTTCTCCCTAATGAACATATTTACATTTCCAGTCAGCAGGTCTTTGATTTTACTGATCTGCGTGCTCCTTTTGGGTCAGTATCTCAGTATTAATGCTAGAGACAATACGCATTTTTAAAAGAACATCAGCAACGGCAGAGTCCATAATTCTCTCATTACAGTATATGTTTCTGTTAAAGCGACCATATCGCTTTTTAAAAAAAATATCCTGATAGTCCTTGCTACAAAGTGAAGGGTTAACACTCCCACTGGCTAAAAAAAAAGCAGCACCCAACACTTTCGGGAGTGTCAGATGCGCATGGTGGTTTCTTCCTCTGACCTCTACATCAGCAGATGAGACAGTAGTGACGTAGGGCCTGGAGGAAGGAAATACAAAGTACAGAGGAAAATGTATCAGAACCCTTACTTGTGTCTGTGCAAATGTGGAAGAAGTCTTTAGTGGACTCAATGTGCAATGTTTTATTTTTCTTCATTTGCATGTCGTCAAGGCGGGAAATAAGCATAAATCTTCTGGTCTACGTATGTACGGATCTGGAGCATTTCTGCCTGATGAAGGGGATCCTGTGTGCCCCCTAAACGTTGCATTAAGTGTATCACACTATGCTACTCATACATCAATAAACAGACGTATTTGAGTGCCAGTGTCTCTGTATATTCTATATTATGAACACCCGGGATGTGTGCTGGATGTTTCATCGGAGGAGCTCATGAAGACAGTCGAAATCGGTTTTAGGAATGGCAAGTATAAATCCTTTTACTTTGCAGTGAGGACTTTGATTGGAAAATGTTAAAAAAAGTGATAGTCACTTTAAGCGACTCAGTAGGAAGCACTAAGGTAAACCAATACTCACATCAAGACACATATTCAAATTTATCATGGCAGATTCAAATATTGTTAAATATTTGCTTGATTTCATCTTCCCTCCTCTTCAATTTAGTGACAAGTCATCTCTGTTGTGCGTGGACTGTGCTACTCAAGTGTTTTTTTTTCCATACTGAGAATGAGGAATATAATGAATAAATCATTGTTCCCCTCCAGTTTACGCAATGAAACTCTTAGCTCAAATAACAGACTATAAAGTAATATCCCTGGTGGCACATCGGTAAGCCAAATACTCACAACAATGTTTGGATATTATTACAGAAAGGCCATATAACAATAAAGAGGTTTGAATAATATTCTGTGTTTATGTCAGTGAAGTAGCCATTATAGGCGGAATAATGGAGAAATCTCTAGCGTCAACAGCGGTGAAGAGGTTTCAAGTAATTCAGCTGATTTGATTATATTGGAGAAGTGAGGATTGAATGGTTTCACAGGGTTATGCATTGGCCCATTTTAAATCTCTGCCAAACAGTGATGGGGTCCTTCATATACCTAAGAGCTGTATGATGGGTTGGCTTGATGAAAATGACTTATCTGTTTACAGTAAAGCAGACCATTATGCTGCACCCAATTATTAATTTGACAAGCTCAATAGTAACAGTACAGCTTCATAAACAATCGGTTAGATCATGAAGATGGAGAAGGTATAAAAGTTTATTTTTTTCATTTATATTATCTTCAGCATCCAATACCATATATGATCCCGAAACACAAAAACACAGGAAGATACACATATGCAAACATGTAAAGAAACTGTAATATAGAGTTCACTTTTAAAATAATATGATAATATATTAAGTTACAATCAATACTTTAAAAATGCACAATATCATTGTGTAATTTTGTAGCCATTATACAGGTCTCAAGTTTCAGGAAATAAACCAAACCACACAGAAACAGCAGGCAAAAACCAATGGTACCACAAGCCAGTGGTACAGTTTCCATCAATGCATTACTGGGGGTTGTCATTTAGCACAATACAGTCTGTAGATTTTTCTTTGGTTTCCCTCTCAGTTTTTTTAGAAGAAACATTTTAGTTTACAGTGATCCAGTATGCAAACAGGAAACATGCTGGAACTAAAAAGGGAACATTTGTACAAAAATTCTGGATCTTCTGATCCAGGATTTCAATACTCCTGGCTTTAACACTGAAAGGTGAAAGAAATGCCTTACATCACCTTGCCTTAGCAATTTGTGGCTGATGTAGTAGTTGCACAGCCACTACCACAATGCAGAGAGGGCGGAATGGCAAATCATACATGTCTAGGGATGAGCTAATCTGCTTGGGTTTAATTAACCAAGGGTTCAGCAAATCCTGTTCGAAATTCAGCACACCTGAACTTAGCAACAAATCCAAAGGTCTATAGGCGGTGAATCCTTTAAGTCGGTTCTGGCCATTGGTAGGGCTAATAGGCAAAAAAGCTGGGCACTGCCATTAAAATCGGCCATAGCAGGGCATTATTAATTAGGAAGAGTTTACCAAAATGTACTAGAGACAAAGAGTACATACGAGGTGTTTACTACATGAATTAAAAGAATTGCAATGACACAGCTATGTAAAATTAGCCAGCAGCATGACAATTTAAATAAGCGAGGCTAGGCCCAAATTTAATAGCGATACAGAGCACAGGCTGGGGGTTAAGTACAAGAATTAAGATACCACGGAGAATACAGCAGTGTTAAATTGGTAATAAGCAGTTTTAGTAAGGAATAACCGGCCTAATTTGTGTCTTTTCCTTTGTATTTTACCTATGAGGATAGAGGGGTGCAGTGAGTAATAGGTGGTTTAGGTGCACACCGTAACTACTGGGCTCAAATTTGTACCCCGCCCACCATTGTTAATGAGGCAACTGGCTTATCCAAATGCCCCCTTATCAGCTTCCAAGCCTGTAGGCCGTAGTTTCAATGTCATGCACTGCATTATGGTTTTAAAAAGAATTATCCTTGGCAAATTTGCAAATAAATTTACAGGGAGGAATCCAGTACACAAAGTATTCGCCTCAAACCAATGGCAGAGGGCAACCTGTACCTCATCTATATATGAACTACATTACATCTAATACAAACAACAAAGCTCTACTGTGTCCAGGGCCAGGAAGAAAAATACGGGATAACGATAGGGTTAGGAAAGTCAGGTTTTACTGCAATGTTTCTTTCTGTTGGGGAGATTCCCCTTCACTTCCTCCGTCTTTGGGCCAGGACAAGAAAACAGAGAAATTAGTGTCACTGGGAAAGGTCACACACAACAAACACCTGACAGAGGTTCTAACCTGCAAATCTATTAAAAGAGAACTATGGCCCAACCTTTTTTGCCATAGTTCTCTTTAGAGTCACAGGAGGGCATACTAATGTCGTCCTGGGACCCAAAACTCAGCATATAGTGGGCTATTGCCTGCTATATGCTGACAGCACAGCCAGGATGGATCCCGGAAATATTGTCAGGATCCACCCAGCTAACAGAATGAAAGCTGGCTCTGCCTCTGTAGAGGCAGAGCAAGCTGTGCCTGCCCCCTACCCAGTCTGTCCCTCCAGCCAGCACTGGAGGAACAAACAGGAGGGGGGGGGGGGGGTTCCCTGTGGGGAGCGGTGACTGTCTGCAGGGAGAAGATTGGGAACTGAGCGATCAGCAGTATGCAGTCACTCAGCTCTTGATCAATAGAGCTGACGTGTGGAAGTTTCAGGGTCACGCGTTGACTCTAATTATGGGGATGAGTATATTTCACTCTTCCCATAATTCTCATTTAATGCCAGTATGTAATTGAAGAGAACCTACACAGACTCCCTCCAGGATCAAAGTTCAGACTGGCGGCTTCTTCCCTTAAAATGATATTAAAGTCAAAAGGTTTTTAAGCTATTCCAAATGCTGATTACGTCACTTACAATGAATACTGCTCCTTCAAAACTTTTTTTTAGTTTTGGATAAAGCTAAAAAGGATTAGAACTGTTGCCGGTGTTTACTGCTATCTGGGGCTCTGTTAGAGGGATTCTATTTACTTACTGTCTTTAGTGACAACTCTATTCAAAACTAGAACTAAAGTTTAAGCTGAGCATACTCTTTAATTTAACCTTAATGCAGATGAAAACCCGAACTGAAAAGCATTGCATTTTCTAAAGCACTTTGTATAAAAAAACAATTGCCTTAAAAAAATATTTTTAACCTTTTTTCATTCTTTGTTGTGTTTTAGTGATGCCGATTGCCTGCAGCCTCTTTGCAGCCACTTACTGTCCCCATGCACCCCAGCAATGGCTGTATGGCATTTCTGAGAACAGGCATCCTGATGGTGACAACAGTGGGCCATGCCTGCATAATATGTGTTTAAATGGCCACTGACAGCCACCATTGAAAGACTGCATGAGAGGGTGGCAACACAAATGGAAGACAGGAACTGAGCAGAGTCTAAACAAGGACCCTTATCACCAGGTCTTATTTTACTGTATACGAACCCTGGATTTAATTTCAGTTAACATATATAAGCTGATGTTTGGCTGTAGTACATATCCGATAATACCTTTCAGTAATCCCATTTAAAGAGGAAAATCTCTTCAGCAATTACTGTCAAACTATAAGACAGTGGGCGGGGCATACCCACATCCAAATATGATTGACAAGATATGATTGACAAGCTAGGGCTTGTTAATCAACAGTGACCATGGCACTAGCCAAGCTCATCAATGCGTAGAGCTGTAGTCTAAACTGGAACATCACAATGCACGAGTGACAACTTCGACATGATTTGGATAAAGGTGAAGCAATGTTGTTACCCTATTAGAGGAACTGCAGGAGGATGCCTTCAGATGCTAGGATATAAGGTACAATGCTGGAGACATTTATTGCTACAGATACTGCTATTTTAATGCACTGGTAATGCTTTACTCCATACTCGGTTTTCCTATTTTGACTGTAGCCCTACTTTAAGGCCTCATTCACACAACTCAGGCCTCATTCACACTGCTAAGAGCGGGCCCGTACAGATCCGTGCGGCGTGCACGGCTGTATCGGACCGCTCCTGGGAAGGACAGATGCTCCGTGTGATTGTACGCAGCAGCCTGTTCTTCTCTGTGGGAATACACCGCCGTACCCTCACCTGAACTGCACATCCGTGCAGGTGCGGGTGTCCGTGCACGGATGCAGACAGGATCCATCCTGTCTGCGTACGAATATGGACACCCACACCCACACGGATGTGCAGCTCGGGTGAGTGTACGGCTGCGTACACAGCGTAAAGAAGAAAGCCAATGCTTCCTGGGAAATTTTACATCAGCATCACAGGAGGCTGCAGGAGGAGACTCACATGTCATTCCCTTCTAACCGAGAACTGAAGCAGGGAGCGGGTTAAAAGGGTAGCAAAAAGGCAAATAACAGTTACAAAATGTCATAATAGGTCAGCTTTTTGTATTGTAAGGAGAGGGGGGGATTAGAATGGTGCAAAGTGTTTTTTTTTTTTTTTTGCTGGAAGGTGTGCTTTATAGTAATATTTGGTTGTAGATCCACTTTAACCTGTGAAGTCAAAGCTAATCTTGCTTTCTCAATGACAATCTTTGTTTGGCACTGTAGGATTATCTGGTTATGTTGTGGTTTCTTATCTGGGGCTGTTGCAAGGCCTAACCTGTCTACTTATCTGCAAGGAGTTTGCATGTTCTCCCTGTGCTTGCGTGGGGTTCCTCCGGTTTTCTCCCACACTCCAAAGAATTGACTCCTGTCTAAATTGGCCCTCATATGTATACATGTGAGATAGGGACCTTAGATTGTAAGCTCCTTGAGGGCAGGGACTGATGTCAATGCACTGCGTAAATTGTCGGCGCTATATAAATACCTGTAATAAATAATAAATACCTAGCTGGCTCTCTATCTAATGTATTTCAGCAATACATCTTCATGGCTCACTAGCTTCATTTCACAAATGGTAACATAGTATTTCAATATTTCACAAGCAGAAATAACTCCGTGAATCCAATGCATCAAGCTCCAACATTAATCTATTTGCCTTACCCTGCAGCCCTAACATTTCTCTTTAATTTGCACAATGTTGTTGAGAGCTTATCACAGTCCTTTGATAGTATACAGATTGGAAAAATAGTTACTATGTCTGCTTTCATTGTGCATAACAGATGTTTGAAAGATGGCCATGAAATTTTCAGTGAGGGACATGCACATCTTTACATTAGTGAAATATGCAACAAAGCCTCCTCCTCAGCCAAAGAGGAGCCTGCTGTGTTGATTTGAAAATGAACATATTTATATTAAAGGTTCAGCCGGCTTGGCTGCCTGCTGCGCTGAATTAATTCACATGGCTGTAATTATATATTCACAAGCCCCATCCTCAGCACCTAGTATAATGAATTCAGCAACATTTTTAAACTAATTTATTTGCGCAAAAATGTCTCATTTCAAAAGCACATGTTTTTAGACAAACAGTAAAGTGCTTATTTATAACAACAGCTATGCAATAGTAACAGCTATGTCTGAAAGATTCGTGTACATCACCAATTTTTGTGTTTCAGACATAAAACATTTGCTGTAATTTGACATACAGTATATGAAGTATTTGCAGTAGGTAAAGCAACATTATTATGTATAGTTGAAAAAATAAAACTAAAGGCAAAAACACAAATTCAATATTAATAAATACACATATGTGAATTATTTAAAAGGAAAAAAAAATAAAATAAAAATAAGGGCACCTATCTTCATCAAAGAAAAGTGCCCGTAAAGCATTGCAACTGCTATCAGTGGATCCAGCTCCGGTGAAGGAAGAATTAATGGATTACAAGTGATGTCACCGCACTTGTAATCCATTAAAAAATACAAGTCTCTCTGACATGGTGGCTGATGGGACATGTAGTTTCTCCATTCACAGGATCTGTTCAAGGGATCTGAGAATGGATAAGGTGGCTGTGTCAATAAGGTAAGTAGGGGGTGGGAAGGGGGTTGTGATGTGACCATGTTAGCATCTTAAGTATGCAGGGCTGGATTTACTATTAGGCAGAGTAGGCATGTGCCTACAGCTGCCCTCTATAGAGGGGAGCCATGCAGGTACCTACTCTACCTACCGTAATGCCCGGTGTTGTGTCAAGATACATCTCCGGCAATAGCAAAGACGATTCATTCTGCACAAAATGCACCATTCTGCTCCAAGACCAGCGGTGCCTACAGGAACGGCCAACTTCTGCAAACGCAGGGGACCCCGGCGCTGCATAAGGCTGCCCAGTACAACGCCTGTCTGATGCGGGCAGGTATTTAGGGCAGCCTTACGCGATGACGGGTCCTCTCTGCACATGTGAAAGCCAGCGGGACCTGCAGCAGGTAAGGGCTTTGGCTCAGGCTAAACAGATTTCCATCCATGCCTACAGGCGCCCGAAATGGAAATCCAGCCCTTTGAATATGGGCGTAACATGAACCATGGTCCAAAAGGTAAACTAAGGGGGTTATTCATTAAAGCTGGGCATACACCTATAGATTTTCTGCAGATTTTCTATGGTCAGATGGAAAAAGTGCAACAGATTCCTCCATCTACGCTAAACTGTGTGGATGGAGGAATCTCCCGCTGGGCCAAGCTTCAGTATCTTGCTAGTTGGCCCGGCTGGCTGTCAAAATACCTGAACAATCTGCTTGGATGCAGGCATTGCTCAGGTATTAAATTCTTCTGCTCGCTTCAGCTTCAGGAAGCCTTCGGTTCAGCCGAACAGCCCTTACAGCATGTAAAGACAGCCAAAGCACACAGCCGAGCCAAATGCATATGCTTCGACTCGGCTGAGCTCCACTGGCTATTGTGGCACTGGCTCCATTTGTTTTCATGCCATGACAGTGAGAGGTCATGGCATGAAAACAAATGGTCGGAGCGAGTTGTGATGTCACCACTGCCTCTGCCTATCTGTTTATATTAGGGTGGAACATGTCAAATCTTTCATTTTGCGGCGGCAGTTCGTAGGTAGCAGTCGGGTCCGGCGGGATGTTTTTTATTTCGGTGAGTCGATGTTGTCATTTATCGTGATTGATGTTGGATTACATTGCTGGGCGACGTGATTGATGTTGAATTACATCGTTGGATAATTTTTGGGGTTTTTTGTTTTATTTTTTATAGGGATGCACTGATATATTGGCCGCTGAAACATATCGACCAAAATGGAACTTTTGGCTAAATGCAGAAAGTGCCATTATTCTGCCGATACAGCGGCCAAGGTTGTGGGGAAGAGGCCCTTGTCCTCATCGGTATGATGACAAGGTACTTGTCACCATACCCTCTTAATGCCAAGGGTATGTGGCCTGGTATGGCGCAGGAAGGGGGGCGCTAGACCCCACTTTTTTTTCATTTTCGGGCGTTGGGGTTCCCCCTTAAAATTCCTACCCGATATAGCTTTTGAGGGGAACCCCACATTTTTTTTTTTAACTCGGGGGTCCCTCCTACACTGTTTTCTTTTTTGTTGTTTACATGTCAATTTACATTCTATTCGCTACTTCTGAGTTAAAGAGCATCCATGTTTCCTCGAGGCACTGCCGGTCAGAGGAAATCTCCCTCTGACTGGAAGTTTCGGTATGGGGGTAAGTATCGGAGCATTTGGGCAAGTATTAATACTCCCCCGAATACTCATTATCGGCACTGATACCTGTACTAGTATAGTTCTTGGTGCATTCCTAGCTGACAGTATTGTGAGATTTTAGCATTTTTAAACCAAACCTGTACTTTGCCTATTTAAGGCAAAGCAGTTAGCTTGCTTTAAATGTTGTTCCCCTAACCACCTGAGGCAATGGAAGTATCCATGATTTCTGCATATGGAGGAGAGTGTGACTCCCCCAATGTATAAATATTAAGGCTGAGCTCCAGGCAAATACAAAACACACACATTAATGCTGCTCTATATTTCATATTACAGCATTAAAGGTACTTTTTGAATGCTTGCAGCATAAGTGTCTAAATTTTACGTGCTATCGGCCTCTTAGAATCCCCTGTACAGCAGAGCTCAGACTTAGAGAGGACATAATAGCAAAAGGGTCAATCAGTAGTGCTGCAGAGGGACATGCTGATAAATGGGAAGAGCAGAATAACAGAGACAAGCCTCCTACCTGCCCCATTAATTATCTGACCACTCCTCGCTTAAAATGTATAATTTACTGGGTCCAAAGCCCTCCTTTAATGTCTGGAGGATGAGCCCTCTGTGCATGTTCTATGAAGAGGTAAACAAATATGTCCAGCAAGACATGAAAGACTACTGGGATCATAATCTACACATTACACATTTCTACTCATCCTTGGAAGTTTTTAGGGTGGTTATTAAAGGCTCCCACAGAACAATATTACAATGCACAGAACCATATGCTGCACTGAAAAGTTGGCCCTGGAATAACAATTAGAAACTGCCAAACTGGAATTTCTTCTGGGAAACAATGTCTTTAAGGGGCTTTGGCTCTTCTTTCTTTAAATGGGCCCACTGCTTGTTGCAGTGCATCAAGCGAGGGTCCAAAAAGTAATACAGATTTTTCAGCAGCTTTCTCCCTCCAGAGGGGCAGCCAGCAGGGCCATCATGTCTACTGTTTGCCATAGTCATGGAACACATGGCTACTTCCATCAAACAGTTTCCTTGGTGGTATCTGCTGGAGCCCACTGGAGTAAAAAAGTCTGCCTTATGCAGATGATGCCTTGGTGTACATTGATAGATAAGAACTCATTTCATGCATCGCTACATGTTGTTCACCACCTTTCCTATAGGCCTGTTACAGCCTTACAACTACCTAACTCAATCCAAATTGCAGACCACTGACCTTTCAGCATGTGTGGAAGTGATTGAACAGCTTTAAAGTAAAATCACTCCCACCAGAAAGCGGACAGTTGGCTAAAGACACACTATCCGCAGCCACCGATGTATGACCGCAAAAGGGTTCATATTCACCCATCCTGGCTCAAATGAAATGCAGGTTACTTTTCCATGCCACTGACAGGGGCGTATTTACCGCGAGGCAAACAAGGCGTTTGCCTAGAGCGGCACTTTCCTTGGGAGCAGCCCTAGACAAACGCCTTGTACTGCGTACTGACAGCATGTTTGTATAAGCTCCGTTTAATGTACGGAGCCTGCTTGTGGGGGAGAGGGGGGAGGGCGGGAGCCGGGCACAGAAGCAGGCGGGAGGGGAGAGCCCAGCAGTGAAGAGCAGTCAGCCGGCCACAGAATCGATGATACTGCACCGGGGTCTGTGAACAGAGGAAATGACGTGTGATGGGAGGAGGCGGCAGGAGTTCTAGTCACCGGCGGGACTCTATGACAGATGGCTGCTCCGCTCTGCACACAGGGACACTTGGACTTGGAGGGAGCGCGGTACAGAGGGGTCACCTGTGAGGTAAGTGGATCGACGGAGGGTGAACACAGTGCTGAGTTTGCTCCATGTGTGAATTACATGAAGTGGGTTCAGACAGAGCAGTGTGTTTTGTTGTATGGGAAATGTGACCTAGGTAGAGAGGAATGGAGGCAGACAGTGATGGTCAGTATGTGGATACTTTTCTCCCTCAGGGCTTGTTCACACCAATTGCGTTGCGTTCCAGAACGCACCACAATTGCTCTCAAACTTCCCCCTTCGTTCTGGGGCAGGAGGAAGCGTGGCGGTGCATTGAAGTCAATGTAACCGCAGCCACACTCCCCCTGCCCGCAGTGCGATTGGACACGTGGAAAAACATTGCCTGCGTTCTGTTCCACTGCAAATGCAAAAAATGCTCCATGCTCTAATTTTTTTGCGTTTGCAGTGGAAAGGAATGCAGGCAATGTTTTGCCACGTGTCCAATCGCACTGCGGGTGGATGGGCGTGGTTACAGTTCTATTGACTTCAATGCAGCGCCACGCGCCCTCCTGCCCCAGAACGAAGGGGAAAGTTTTGTGAGTGATTGCGGTATGTTCGTAACGCAACGCAATTGGTGTGAACAAGCCCTCAGGAGTTCATAGAAGCCTAGGGATTGTCCAGAGATTAGCAATTTCTACTTCTCACATACAGTGGAGCGCATTTATCAAACGGGAGCAGACAGAATCGGGAGCGGTTGCCCATGGCAACCAATCAGCATCTCTCTTCTGTTTGCTCAGTTGAGATTTGAAAATGAGAGATAGAAGCTGATTGGTTGCCATGCAAATCTTCTCCAGTTTTGATAAATTCCCCCCCAATATGTTACCACTGACACTAATACACGTTTCCGCTATCTGTAAAGATCACCATACACCTTACAATCTGCCATACAATCTCTGTTCAATCTACTTTAGATTTGCCAACACTGTATCATTTTGTATGTAATCTGCCAGGCCCTTCCTATACATGGAATTTGGTAGATCTAGAGGAGATCAGTCAGATTGTAACATGTGTGGGGAGCCTAAAGTGACCATAAAGGATAATTAAACCCTCCGGTTTTTTTTGCATATATCTACTGCTAGCAAGCGAGGGCGCATGTGCAGTTCACATTTTCGGCCGGGACGCGAGGAGAGACACAAGGTAAGTCTATGGACGCGTGCATCCGCGTGCATCCGCATGCAGACACTGTGGGACAGGAAGTGCCAGCAAGCACAGAGGAGTCAGCGCTGGATCCGAGAGCCGCCTCAGCGCTGGAGGGACAGGACAGGAAAAGGACAGGAAAGAAGAAGAAGAAGAAGATCGGATTAAGAAACATCATTTAAGGTAAGTGCTGACATTAACATTGGGGGGAGGGAAAAACATTTACTTTAATTTCACTTTAAAGTCAAAAATCCCCCCCCCCTCCAATGTTAGTGCAAGGACTTACCTTAAATGATGCCTCTTGATCCGATCATCTTCTTCTTTCCTGCAGTTTTCAGCTGTCCCTCCAGCGCTGGTGACAGCCTATGATCCAGCGCTGACTGCTGTGTCTTCTGTGTGTATACGGTGCACCCGGTGTCTGTCCGTGTGCATTGACTTACCCGGTGTCTCTCTTCTCCCGGCCAAAGATCTCTACTGCGCATGAGCCCACCCCATGAGCCTTTGCGGCTGCCCGAGACACAGGTAAGTTTTAACCTTTTAGTTACTTTATTTTTTTCTTAATGTTTTTTCATATATCTACTGCTTGCTAGCTGATCTATATATACACCACTTGCTAGCAGTAGATATACAGTATGCAAAAAAACGCAAGGTTTAAATTGTCCTTTAAGGGGACATTTTCACTTTCCACTGATCAGCCATGAAAGGAGCATTCTTCACACTGACCACCGGAATAATGGCGCCCGTCTACACTGTTCACCGACTTCTGCACTCTGTTACATACTCTTGATCCCTGTGGTGCCCTGACAACAATGTATACTGCTCTGCACTGATGTAAGGCTTTCGTCAGCAGGAACCTGTTCAACCTATCAACATGGATTGATATAGCAGCCGGAACCTTGTTTACATTTCTTCTCGGGGCTGCCAACTTTTTATTAGATGTGATTCAGGCTATAAAGCTGTTTTACCTATCATAGAATTTGTGATTTTGCCCATCAATTCTTGTGACAATCACTGCAACTTTCTAGTTTAGCATTACTATATCCCAGGTCAGCTTTACTACAGCCCTGGTCAGCTTGGAGCTCACTGAACACAGATGATGATACTAAATTACTGTCCAATGAGGAAGCCGGAGGCAGAGAGGAAGATGAATTGCTGAACCAGGAAGATGAATTGTTTAATCAGGAACTACATGTGCCACCTGTCTGCCTGTGCAATGTGAAAAATGTGTGTGTTAAAAAAAAATTAAGGACCTTTAGCAAGTAAAACAGTAAATCTATATACATTTCACCAGTGTATTTAGAGGATTTACCTGCAGTTTTGGTTTAAAACCTTCATGGAAATAGTTTTTGGTGACAATAAAAAAAAGAAAATGAAAAAAAAAATATGTGCAAACACTTTTTTTTATAATTACATGAAAATTCTATTGCACTGAATAGGAGGACATCTCCTTTAACCACTTTAGGATCACTGCACGTGTATATATATATATATAATATACATATATACACATATACACACACACATACACAGTATATGTAGTATTTCTGGGTCTTTGTAATGTACAGGAAGCCAGGAATGCGTTCTGGACAGACAATACGTTTTCCCTGTTATTTGAGTCATGGTTACTTTCAGGGGAAGGAGGGGAAAAAAACAGGTTTTGTCAGAAGGTCTTACCAATGCAGGGTGAGGGGTTCTGGGTGAGTTTTGAGAAGGGAAACTGCTATTCAGTCTTCCCAGGGTTGGTGTTCCTGAAATGGGACCCACAATCCAGAGGCTCGGAGAGATATTGGGTGGGAAAGAGCCTCCAACTCTGACTAGAGGCATTTGGGCCTGGTAAGGGTTAACCCACCTGCTGGCTATCGATAGGAACAGATCTGCATATTACAGTAACGTTCTTTGCAGCTGGCACCCAATTTTAATGTACAACTGATTGGGCAGCTCTACAACCAACTCACTTGTATGGTGTTGAAATGAGAGTTGCTTTCCCCCTCCATCACTGTTTATACAAGGCTCCATTGTTCCTCATACAAGCCCAGTACTGGCACAGCAGGTATCTGCAACAGCACAGGAGGGAGATCAGCACACTACTTCCAGTTACTGAACCCAGAAGCGATAAGAGTTTTCTTTTAACTTCCGGTTTCAGTCTGTAATTTCTTAAGCTGCTGTGGCCAGAAAAGAAACTGGTGAAGCACGATGTGTGCTTCATCAGCTTCAGCAGGGTCCATAGGTGACATTAGGGGTCTAATAGTCTCTTCACCCCCACATACACATACATAAAATTGACACTTCTGAGAGAGCTGGATCAAGACTGGCACTGAAAGCTGAATAATAAGATCACTATCATTGTCTGCTATGCAATGTCTTTAAATGCCATTACTTTTTATATGTAGGGGCAGGGGTGTACTGCAGGTGACCCTGTAATCGTTTGCTGTGACAATTCCAACATTGTTGGGTTTGTAGTAGAATTGTAGGGTTGAGATCTTTGATTAGGAGTTTCAAATTGTTGCAACAGGCAGCGCTTTTGTAAGTATTCCTAATACAGGTTCCCTGCCTGTGCTTACTAGACAGCATTGCAGACAGTGACAGAGTCTCTTTACATATACATTTTATCTTTCTTACCTTCATGTTAAATGTGGCACAATTACATGAATGGAGGTGTCCATAGAAGGTCTGAGCGCACACACCCTGAAAAAGAAGACGATACATTTTAGAAGACCTTTTTACATAATGAGCCACCAACTCAAGGACATAGGGTCACAATTACTTTCTGTCTGTTCAGTACTGTGCGGTACAATACAGCAGGCAGTTGTAAGTCCTGTACAGCGTTATATAAAAGTAAGACTGAATATGCTGTTAAAACCAGGTTAGCCTTTTATAGTGCACTGTTGGTTTATACTGTCTAGTCATATTTGTGGGAGATTTATTGACACATAGTTTCTCTTTACATTCCTGCCAGTAAGATGCTGTTAGATCCATCCATGCAGTACTTATAAAACAACAAATATATCTATCCTCCAGGAAAAGCACAGGTATAACTGGAAGGAATGATCCATTATGTATATGTAAATGTTTTATTTAGACCTCTATGCTTCACTTTAGATTTCACTGTGATGTAAAAATAATGTAAAAGTGGAATATCTGTATATCACTGGAACCTGGGACCCATCTGACATGCAGAGGTCAGTCTCACAGCATGCCTATATGGCATGCCAATAGGTGAATGCATCTCACGGGTATCAAAACACTTTTTTGCTTTTCTCCACCAAAAAAAAGGTTTTGGCCTTAACCTGCATGGTTATCTAATCAGATAAACTGCTCTTAAAATGCTATGTATAGGTATTCTATAACTGCTTGGGTCACAAAACTATTTTTGATTCAAGACATCATGTTCTTAAACAGGTTAAAGTTATTATAGTATTAAATTGATAAAACACATAACAAAAAGAGCCTGTCAGGAAGCCAGGATTCTTACTTCACGGTTTGCGCATGTGCCTGGTGCAGCCCATAGAGCTGTATCAGGTGCGGCGACTCTGCGTGAACGTGCGCGCGTATGTGTGTGTGCCGACGTATTGTTTGAATGTTTGGCACTCTCTGGGCCATAAAGGCTGTGACTACCAAACCTCTTTTGCTATCAGATTTTTCAGATTTGCACCCAGCTCTGCATCTCCTACTCAGCGGACTCGTCTTCTGCTGGCACTCCTGCCTCTCTGTGCCCCGGTGCTCCTGTGCCCAATCCAGGTGCCCCACGACCAGAGAAGTGAGAGAGGCCGCCCTCGACACTTCAGACTCCCCTAAGGTACGTGACAGGGCCAGTATTGGCATTCAAGTATGTAAACTATTAACAATACTGTGCCTTATTTGTGCATTACTCGGCTGTAGATCCTCAAATTATCTCTTAATTCATGCTGGCACTGTCCCTCTGGAGGGTGGTGACTTCTGTTCACCATGGTCACTGTGTGTGTTGTAAAGTAGCCACAACTCCAAGCTCTCTCTCATGATAGAATATAACTTCAATACAAATTAGATAACTAAAGGTGAGATTGTAGTCCATCACAGGAGCCAGCTTGGAGCAGTTCCTACTTTACAACACACACGGGTAAAAAGTAGCCACCCTTCTGAAGGAAGGACAGTGTCAGCACCAATTCAGCAATGATTTCATGATATACAACTGAGTGATGCACAAATAATGTACATTATTAGTAGTACTTACGGTACTTTAACACATTTTTACAATTTAAGTCCTGAGTTTAGTGTCACTTTAACTGCAGTGTAGGTAGTAGGGAACTCCAGGACTTGGCTCTCTGAAAGGGGTGTTTGGATCAGAAGTATGGGCAGGTAACACAGTTTTCATATATGTATTTCAACTGTATCTGTTTTCCTGGAATTCAACTAAAAACTACTACAAAGCTATAGTGATGAAAATTGTTGACTTTAACATCACTTGTATCAAGCAGGCAAATCTTTAACTTAGGTTAGACAGTGAGGCAAATAAAATCTCTATCAATCAGATAAAAGTGCTGGAGTTAGGCAGGCTTTCATAACAGAGAGAAAAGATGAGTGTAAAGAAGTGAATAACGATGAGAAGGACAATGATTTCAATTTTTTTTTCAAAGAGTAAGAAATGATAGATTCAGAGAGAATGTACAGGGAGATACGTACAAAGTGTGTGGAGGCAGGAGCTCAATGCCCAATTTTTGAGAGTCCTAATGATGCAGAAATCATCTAGATGTCATCCCAGCATTGTTTAATGTCTCAGAGAATGAATACAATGCAGAATATAGTGATGACAACCCAAAAGAGTGTCTACCTGAAGCTGGAGATATTTGTTTGCGTACAAATTGATCTAAGATGGCTGGAAGGTCAAAGAGTAAACAGACTATAAATACTGCAGCTAAAATCTGTAATAATCTTGCAAAGACAAATGCAGGTAAAGCCAAAAAACACCCAAAACATTAAAACCCATCTTTGAAAGAAATAAGTTTAGGTTGTTGTGCATGATACATAAAATACATACAACAAAAGATATGAATAGGCCACATGTCTAGTTAAAGATGTAACATGATACTGCACGGTCATTGTGTAAATCAGTGCTGTACATATTGTAATTCACTTCACTGGTAATGCTGATTGACATAGATGTAAACCCAATCACTTAACATACGCTTAAACATGTTAATGCCATTTTAAAAGACATGTTTAACCTTTTGAAATCTGCAGCTTTTATTAAAATATTATCTGGTGATCCTTTAATAAAGACCCTTGTTCAGGCACTTCCTGGTATGGGGAGACAACGTCTCCCTAATGCTATGCGTCGTTACCCTTTCACTGACGCATATTGTGCAAACATGTTGTCACCCTCAAGAAACCTATCCTGAGCAATGACATGCAGCCTCCTTTGGAACAAGTGTAGGCAGGAAATGGTTGCAAAGAACCTGCAGGAGATAAGCAACAGTGGTGTAATAGTCATAGCAGCCTGGGGTAAGAGGGGACCCCATTAGGAAGGACTGATTAGGAAAACTAAAATGTGAGGTTACCAGTATAGAAGGGCTGAAGTCAGGATCATCTAGTCACAGATCCCCCTCTGTGCAGTAGAAGCATTGGCTTATCCATCATATTAGTGTAGATGTATTGCCTTCTGAACCTCTGCTACAGACTGAAATTAACCCTGTATACCTAAAGCAATCACAAATCCCAGAACGCCCCCTCTGTTAAAACCTTATCGGAGGGCTACGTTTTGTGGTTCTAAAATTTTTTTTAATGAAGTTAGATTTTAAAGAAGTTTGTATTAGGGTTGAAGAGTAAGTATGTGCAAAGGTATTAATCATTTTATCACAATGGTTATAATTAATAGTGCTCCTATAACATTTATCCCCAGCACTGCTCCCTAGTAGTCTACCAACTATGCTGACAGCTTTCCTGCTGCCTGTTCTTGATACATATATCATGTTAACATCAATGACACTTAGGGGTCTATTCACAAAGCTGCTGAAGGATCTAGCCATAGCTTCGGCTGATCCTTCGGCAAGCTTCGACCCCAGGACCCCTTCGGTTCAGTAGAACCAAAGGGCTGCTGTACGGGCTATTCGCTATTAGTCTCACGCTATTAGATAGCGGCTCCCGGCCGCCCGGGACAGAGACACTTTCTCCCGGAAAAGTTTACTCTGCTCGATTGAGCAGAGTAAACCTTTCCCTGCCCTATGTCTTTGTTTCTTCTTCTGACATCAGAGCCGTTGGCTGCTGTCAGAATAATAAAAAACAAAAAAAAAAGCATAGGAATGCATAGCTAGATTCCTATTGGCTATTTGCAAAGTGAAATAGCCAATATGAATCTAGCTATGCATTCCTATGGTGTTTTTTTGTTTTGTTTTATTCTGACGGCAGCAGAACCGCCCGGCCAACAGAATACAGTTGGGCGGAGCTAGCTGTCACTGCCAGCTCCGCCCAATTGCTTTCTATTTTACTTTTAACTGTTTTTCTATTCTGCTCGGTACCACAGGGGTACCGAGCAGAATAGCCGAGCTAAATGCCGCTCGGCGGCATTCGGCTATTCACTCACTGCTGTTCAGCATCTATTAGAATAGGCCGAACAGCAGCGAGTAGCCTGCCGGAGGTTCGGCTCAGCCGATCCGGATGTTGGATTGGCTGAGTCGAATTCCTTCTGCACTTTGGGTCGGCTGAACATGCTGAGCCTGTTTGGCCGACCCGAAGCCAGCCGCAGCAAGCCGATGTACGGCTGATTTTAGTTGGTGTACGGCTGAAATCAGCCGTACAAGCCTGAAGTGAATAGCCGAACAGCAATCGGCTCACTTCACTTCGGGTTGGTTATTTACTCGGCTGCCTACGGCAGCATTGTGAATAGACCCCCTATTGTCATAATTCACACTGCCAGCCGCTACAGAGTTAGCCAGAGGGCCCTAAAGTTTTGCTATGGGGTCCCATGATATGTAGTTATGCCCATGATCAGCAGCAATGGCATGCTAAACAGTTGAACATTTAACTAAATGTAATCTAGGTAAGGTCTGATCTACTTTACTAAGTGTTTTTGGACATCTAATTTTGTTCAACTGCAATTATTTTAACACAGACTGATGCAGGACAGCTTACAATATGGGACAATTAAAATGTAGCACTGCATGCACAGATTTTTATTTTTGATAAGTCTAAACCCATGGCCTTCTCCCTTTTTTCCTTTTTGCTTTATATACAGTGAGGTCAGTAGTGGGCTGTAAAGCTTGTTGTGGTTGAAGAGCATTATATACACCTAGAGCTGTATGGAGCTATAGCAAAACTGTGGTTGTAATACACGTGCCATTACAGCAATACTGCTTAGAGGTAGTTCTAAATTTTGTGACTCCACATAGCACATTGATTTTGTATAGCCTAAAACATTAAACTGTGGGAGCGCAATTAAGTCTATGGAGTCCCTTTATTTTATTTGAGTAACAACATATGTTCTTGGCTCTGCAAAGCAGACAGGTTAACCTGTTTTTCTTGGGTACATGGGAATGCTGTCTGAACTAAGCTGTGCTTGCTAATGGCCACACAGCTGAGCTGGTACTCATTGTAAGGCTCAGTGAAACCCAAGAGCAGTGCTAGGTTAGTTGCATTTGTCCATTAGGATGCACAGCTGAGTGCCTAGATTCACAAATCAACTGCTGAGAAACCAGGACTTTGACTGCACATGGTACCACAAAGTGATGTGCTGCTTTTTAATATTTAAACGACATCCAAAGCTGCTATTTCAGCTTTGGATGAACAATAATGGGTTGAATCACCCTGTGAGTTCTTATAAATGTTGTAGACAGCATTGTAAAAATTTCACAGGTGTTTGTGCTTCTTCTCTTCTCCACCAGGTCCGTAATGAAGTCACTCTCTTGTAGCTGGATTCCCCATGTACACTGTAATGTGCATGTAGAGGACTGCATTTACTTATTCATATAATCGGCTCTAATAACCCTAAAACCAGCACTAGTTCATCTGTATTTGCCCCTAAGGTACATAGCAGAGTAAAAAGTCTAGTGTCCTTTTTTACAGGCCCACTGCTGAGAAATTGTAACGTGTATTTGTATGAAGCACAGTACAGTGTTTACAACTTGCAACCATAAACTGCTTTAAGAAATACTGAACCTCAGAATGACCTTCTTTGCAACCATAAAAGATATTTAGGATTTCTACATATCACGATTACTTCTTTTTCTATATTCTATTTCCACAAGAGTTCTGTACATATGTTCTGTTTTTGTGAAAGGTCCAGCCCAGTCAAAATTGATATTTCAGTTTTTAGAAGCTTCAGAATTATGACGCTTTCTAGTTACCTTACTTCAGGAACTACAGTAGTGAGACTAAGGGTGTAACTATAGCCATAGCAGGCTACACAGCTGCTATGGAGCCCCAGGGGCAGAGTGTGCCCAGTGCACTTCTAAAAATGGACTGTAAGATTTCCTAATTAGGGATTAGGAAATGCAGATTCTTCCAACTATTGATTGCAAATTGATCCACCAATCCAAACCTTTGTTTTGGCTGCCCCAAGATGCTCTTGCACTTTGTTACCCAACATGGGTTTGGCACAACAGTAATTAGTAGGCAGAGTCTCAAGTGCATCTTTCTATACCTGAAAACTGTGGAGTGGCTATTTCAGAATACCTGGCTAGAACTTGGCAGCTCCCAACTCTAGGCACCAGTTTTAAGGTGGTGTAAAAAGTGCATTATAGGCTACCTATCTCTAATGGAGTTTCCGTTAAAATTTTGCTATGTCAAAACATAGCAAATGAACTATGTGAGTGAAATTGTCCTAAGGCCAATCATTACAAAGACTTCTAATGCTCTCTGTTAGATCATTTAAATGTATCCTATAACATGCAGGATGAATAAAACATCAGGGTGGGCAGTAACAAATTCAGCAACTATGCCAGATATAAAATGTAAATGGCCCAGACTTTTCTAAAAACTGAAATATTGTTTAGGTGTATTGACCCCCTGCAAGAAAAAAAGGCACAACAGAATATGTTAAACCACATTGTAATTTAAAGTGACACTAAACTCAGGAGTTAACATTTTTTTTAAAATGCATTCAAGTACCTTAACTATTAACAAAAATGTATCTATCTTATTTGTGTATTACTCAGCTGTAGATCTGAGCTGTGAATTCCATGAACTCACGCTGACTCTCTTTCCTTCTAAAGGGTGGCTACTTATGTTCCCCATGGTCCTTGTGTGCATTGTAAAGTAGACACTGTTCGAAGCTCACTCCAGTGATGGACTACAATCTTTTGCTTAATTTACGAATTTGTACTGAGTTTGTAGTCTTTGGAGCGGTAACTTTACACACATAGGAACCATGGGGTACACAAGTAGCCACTCTCCAGAAGGAAGGACAGTGTCAGAACAAATTCAGAGTTGATTTGAGGATATACAGATACGTGATACACAAATAAGCTACATTTTTGTAAATAGTTAAGGTACTTGAATGCATTTTTAAGATTTAACTCCTAAGTTTAGTGTCACTTTAATGTACGTGGCATACATTATGTAGTATGCTGGTTAGGCAGTCTTCTAAGGTTGTAGCCTATCTTAACCTCCCTGGCGGTATTCCCGAGTGCAGCTCGGGGTTACTTTTCCATACCATAAGCGGTAACCCCGAGCTACACTCGGGAATGCCGCATGGCATTTACTTACCTTGTCCCTCGAGCCGCACTGTGTTCTCTGGCCGATGCCGACATCCGTGTTCCGTCCCTTGCGAGCGTACGCGTCGCAAGGGGGCGGAACTGGCGGGATATAAAAAAAAAAAACAACGACGATTTTTTTTTTTTTTTAAATGAAAAATTACATGAAAAAAAAAATAAATCATACCGCCAGGGAGGTTAACACAGTGGTAAATTGCACTGTAGAATACAGTGCTGTACCATGAACAATTTCCCTAACAAATACTGTATGTACAAACAGCACAGAAGTTTTGAACTTAAAAAAGTGATTTCATTATGTTAATTACAATGTTTATATTCATTAGAAAAAAAAATGTTAATTTGACAATATGGGGTCTGTCTGCTCATTAGCTACCTTAGGTACCTACAGTAGGTATTGTATTGGCTTCACAAGGCCACATTATATGCATATAGTAGTGAACATTCTAGTTTTAAGTAGAATTTAATCTTTTAAACAGTTTTGTCCAATACACAAAGGTCCATCTTGATTTGTCTGAATTTGAAAGGCTCAGGCAGCATTGAATGAAACTAGACCATGGTACTTAAAGGCCAGCATTTTAATGGCTTCAAATATATTTCAAAGCATGGCTTATTATAACACTTCTTATTTCATCAGAATATAAAGCTTGTCCAGATTGTACTGTGTTTTGTATATATTGTTTTTTATTACACAATTTACATTTACCCTTTTGAAAATAGCATCCACAAATACTCTACGCATATTCTTTTTTTTAAATCAAGGCATAGTAACTTGACCCTTAAAGATAAAAGAGTTTCATATCAAAAATTCCTATCAGTGAATGTGAAATGATCCTGTTGCATTTCCTATAGGAAATACTTTAGGTTTTATGTATATCAAGCTCCAATAAGCCTTCAAGGTTTTGTTGTTAGGAAATGTTATAAGCTAGGAAATTTATACAGTATGCTATTTACAAATCTTGGCAGGACTGCTGGGAAATTTCCTTTCAAATTTCCACAAGGGACGACATCAAATCTAAGTAACCAGCATAACTCTTGAATAAATCTTTCATGAACAAAGAGGTAAGCTAAAAAAAGCCTTTTCTTTCCTTTGTGATCCCGTACTTTCAAGATGAAAGTGAATTCTCTCTCTGTTGTGTAGGCACTTGGAATTCCTATCATTCACAGTGCAATAGCCAGTTCACCATGGGCAAGGTTTAAGAAGAGGGCAAATGAGTCCTGTTTTCTCTATATGGAAAATCCTGGTTTATTTCTAGCATGTTTTAAAAACAGATATGCCGTAAAGATAAGAGATAAATGAAGTGAGATGACTGAATGTAAGTAAAAAAAATAACAAACAAACTGTATAAAGAAAGTAAAAGGGCATAAAGCTGATCATGGCACTTATTGAGACACATGTAACATTGATTTTTACTGCAACGTATCGATGCTGATCCCACAAGAAAATTGTACTGAGCCCCACCAACAACCATATTACATGTCTATTAGCATTATTCATCATTGAATACATTTGCTCCACTTACAAAACTGGTCATTTAGTGAAGGACAACAAACTCAATTTACCTAAATAATTTTATTTGCAAACGGCAAGATAAGCTTAATTACATAAGGGCATTTGGTTTGGTTAGCTAAAAGAGTTAGCTAACTGTGCCTACAGTACTATTTAATTGCCCCCAATTCAATTAGATATTGGCTGTATGGCTTTTCATTCTGTTACTCTTTACATAAAACAAGGCGGCTTTGCCATAATGGAAACTGTCCTCACGGTGCATGCTGGCTAGCTAAACCAACAGCATTGTTTTGCTCGTGAGTGTACACTATAGTTGTCATTAAAATTATGTGCTGATATAATTCACAAAGTAGATAGGACTTTATTGCCCTTTCCGAATTTATAAACTCATTTTAATTTACCAACCAGATCCCTCTTTACATTTCTTCAGATCAAACATTTTGCATACACAGTCTCCTCGTCACTTATTTTTTAACCATTGACACCATTTGAAAAATTGTGCTTAGAAGGTCCTACTCGTAAACACTTGATAACAGATATTTACAAATTACTTAACTTGACTTGCGCTACACCTTTCCCGAAGCATAATTATATGTGTAGATGGGAGAGGGCTTTAGGCCGAACATTGAACATGGATGAATGGGAGAAGATCTGGATTAACGCTAGTAAGTACTTCCATTTGTACTCTATACCAGGAAAATCAGTACAAAATTCTCTACCACTGGTATCGTACCCCAGATTTGCTAAACCGCATGAACCCTTCGCTCCCATCAGCATGCTGGCGATGCACAACCTCAAGGGGCAGTTTACTCCATATATTCTGGGAATGTGCTAAGATATGGCCCTTCTGGAAGTTTATAACGATGTTGCTCCAAAAACTAGTCGACAAGATTATACCAGAAGACCCTGTACACTTGCTCCTAGGCCTCCCTATCCCACACTTTCCGAAACCTACTACTAAACTTGTCAACCATGTCCTTACCACAGCAAGATGCCTTATAGCTTTAAAATGGCGACAAGCTATCCCTCCGTCCCACGTAGAACTGGTGCGAAGGATCCATGATATCTACAATTGGAATACTTAACGGCCCGACTACACAATACTATCCCTGAATTCGAACAGGTGTGGTCCCCTTGGCAATCACTTGAGAACACCAATGGCGATGCCTTGCTCTCCGACGTTTTTTTTTAACTTCCCGTGAGTATGAGATAAGATGCACTCTCTATATCCCCCTTCTTCCCTCCTTTTTTATGTTAACTATATTATTGTTAAATTAATTAGGTATATGTTTTGTGATGATTTAGTTGCTTTTCAACTATTGTTATAGTTGATCCATATCCTTGTACCCACACCGAAACCTGAATAAAAAGTAAATGATCAAAATTCTGTGCTGAATCGGTTGCAACGGATTTCCTACACTTGAAAAACTAACATTGACAATTGTCAATGTGCAAATCATCATTGTGTTTGTCTGCTGCACCTTGCAAATCTTGCTATGTAACTGAAAGACTTGAAATCCATCATAAAGGGTTCAACTTACAGATCTTTTTTTTTTTATATGGTTGCACGCCTCTCACCAATTAGGATGTGCCACTAAAAATATTAAAAAAGCTGACAGCTTGGAGAACTGCTAGAACACACGGGAATGGAAATATAAAATAACCATTATATTGGTCTGCTAATCTTGTACATATCTCCATGGGTATAAAAGTAGAGGTTTCTGTAACCCAGATGCAATCTTTTCTGTTTCTCCATCACAGCATTTCATAAACGATGGGGCCAAGATCAAAAATAATTTATTTTGCTTGACTTTACTAAAGCTTACAGAAATAGTAAGAGCATCTTCAATGTAATATAATGACTATTGTTATTTCTCTGTATTTGGCTTTGCTGACATTTTGGTAATAATTATTTTCTTAGGTCCTAGTATGTTAAAACTATTTTGGGTCCTTGGAATAGTTTAAGAATCCCTGCTCTATAAGATCGTCTTGATGGTGTATGCATGGCCAGCTTACATAAAAGCAATGGCTTGCTGAAATATGTGGCTTGCTGAAACAGAAAATAGGGAACAGTATTTTACTACTTCATATGGCTGCTAATCTTTACATATTATGAATGCCTAACTTTATGTAGTCCAGTTACAGGTTCCATCTGCATAACAATGCAGTAAGGTTGAAAGACTTTACTGTGACACTTGAAAGTGTTTATCTATAAAGAAAGTGCAAATGATTACAGGTTCACAATGCCGGTTTCACTAATTTCCCACAAGACAGCTGTGCACTTATAAATGAAAATAACATTTGAAAAACACAGTAAATAAGTGTCAGTGTTTAATTTGATCCTGTCTTGTTATTTGCCAGTGTAGTTAGCGGAAAAGCAGAGTTTGTTCAAGACTGGAAGAGTTTGTTTAAACCAGAAGGAGAGACTGAAGGGGAGTACAGGTGAAACTTGAATAATTAGAATATCGTGCAAAGTTCATTTATTTCACTAATGCAACTTAAAAGGTGAAACTAATATATGAGATAGACTCATTACATGCAAAGCAAGATAAATCAAGCCGTGATTTGTCATAATTGTGATGATTATGGCTTACAGCTCATGAAAACCCCAAGAACCCCAAATCCACAACCTCAAAAAAGTAGATTATTACATGCAATCAATAAAACAAGGATTGTACATAGAACAATATCGGACCTCTGAAAAGTACAAGCATGTATATGTACTCAGTACTTGGTTTGGGTCCCTTTTGCAGCACTTACTGCAATTACTTTTGCATGATATTGTAATTATTCGAGTTTCACCTGTATGTTCAAAACCAGAGGAAAAAACAGGAGACGTTTGTTCAGAACTGAAGAGAAACTGGAGCATTTACTGGAGCCAAAAGAAATGCATCCCCTCTTTAAAATTCTAGATAACATTTGTCTGAAACAGCCACACAAATCTCATTTGGAATCTCTGAATTCATAAACCGACAAAGCAATATTATCACGCTAAAAGAAAAACAAGGAGAATATACGAGCATTAGAGGATCCTGCCAGTTATTTATAACTAGACATGTGCATTCAGATTTGGAGGAACCTGCAAATCAACGATAAATAGTCGATTCGGCGGTTTGTCCGAATCTGAAATAACAAATTTAATGTATGCCCGAATATACTAAAACGATATTTGGCCATAATACATTTATTTTCAGAACAGGCCGGCGGCCATATTGGTGATGGTGACGTCACACGCTGAGCGAGCAGTGACCATATCGGCCACTGGCGCGATCTGTGCATGCTCACTGCCATTTTGGAGTAGATCTTGGTATACACCAAGATGGCGGTGCTCGTTCTATGGTTGCAGTGTGCCTCCGAATCAACATAAAGATTTGTTTCCTTTGACGAAACGAATGAAAGCGTTTTTCGTTTTCATTTGCTTCGTCTGGAAACATTTTTTTTTGCTGTGCACATGTTTATTTATAACAAGAATGCCATTCTATGCTACTTTGCTACCACAGATAAACCCCTGCACATTTTTAAGCAGAAAGTCAAAATGAAATAAGGAGATATAAAGTCACAGCACAAACTTTCCTGCAGTATCAAAATTGGCCACAAGATGGAGCTCAAGAGAAAACATCTCTATTTACAGCATTAACCAGTTGACATCCGCGGTGTTAAACCCCCTTCCCATCCAGGCCATTTTTCATTGTTTTCCTTTAATAAAAAACTTACAACATCCCATTGCCCAATGAGAAGGAAAAAAGTGCATCTTGGGATTTTAAGTTCCATTTTAGAAAGAGGAATCCACTGCCATTCATAGCACGTGTCTGGAGGAAAGAGCCCACATCCCTCTTAGGCAGCATTGCTGGTATGAATGGACTTGTTTTTTTTTTTTTATGTATTTGTAAGCTGACACTATGTTTACATGTTTTATATACTGATTGTATGTTTCTGTGTTATTTTACCAGTTTCACCCCACCCTGTTTTGTTATTAAAGCATCAGGATTTCACTTAGTCTTGCCTATTGCAAAATAGGAGGGTTTAGCTGCATGTCGAGCTATACATGGGCCACAGGATAAAGTAGAGCGGGGACAGAGCAGTAATATAAGCTCACTTGAAAAATCTCCTTTCATGTTGTGGGTGCTTCTTATCTGCTGGACATTGCTTTCAATAACTTTCTGGACTCCATGTATGTGATGGACCTCCCATTTCTAAGTCCACGTCCCATGTTATATTGCTGCCTGCAAGCAATGATGATGTCACATGTGGGTCATTTCCTGTATTGACTATGCCTCCTGAAACTCTTCCTCTTCAGCCACTTTGTAGCTCAGAAGGCAGGCTCTGTGAAATGGTTAAACAGCAGTGCATATTCACAGTGAATAGTGAATGTGTCACTGCATTAACGGAAGTAAATGTGTGGATTCTTAAAAAATGAGATTGTTCATTTTAAGAGTAGGTTGGGAATAATGGAAATTCAATCTAGACATGAATACATGATTTTTAATTTTGACCATAGATACACTTTAACCACTTACACCTTTATAAATAAAGTGATGATAGATAAGCCTGCATAGAATCACTAAGCACTACCAACATGTAAAAGATTTAACAAATTAGATATTGAAGGGGACACGTCTTGATTATAAATATTATGAAGTTACTGTAACTCCAATGTAATCATATCTATTTCAAAATTGTTGTGGATATTATGCAGTACAGGGCATCGAGTCACCATTATTTCCTTTGTGCCTTGGGCCCCATTGCAGTCACATGGCCCTCTATAGCTACAGTTATGTTTGTGTTTCTTGCTCCAAGGGTAGCTCCAGAATCCTGCTTTCATTTGTTTGATTCTTCTGTGTAAATCATTTCTTTATATCATCATCTCATAAAAGGGTCGCTCCTCAACAAAACCACTGTTGAGTCTATAAATTAGAGATGATATCCCTCACACAATATACAACATACACAATTTAAATTATTAAAATGAATAAACAAACATATAGAATGCCATGTAAACTGTAGCCCAGAGAGCATAAAATGATGGAAAACAGACGGCACAAGCACTTTAAATAGAAATGCGTCAAGAATGTGAGTATACAGCAGAAAATCAATGTAAGTGCACTGAGTCAGTGGAGCTGTTATTAGTCATTGCAGGCAACAGAATTGTTCCCTTCAAGTAGGGAAAGAGTTTAATCTACACTTAAAGATCTGAGTGATGAAATTTGGTGCCAGGAGATGTATGGGGTCATTCTTTTTAAAAAGTCAACCGAGAGAAAAAAACTCTGAAATGTCATATGCCTATGTCAAATCTTCCATTAAAAAGCACAATACTGTTACTGCCCAAAGGGAGACAATTACCAGTAGTTTCAAGATTTCTAGCTTTGTTCTTATGTTCTTAAGATGTTAGCATTTGCTGATTCACACTTTGGGTGGCCCCGGGGCCTAAGGTTTTTTAGGAGCCTGATGCCTGCTGTGCTTCAGTTGCTAGACCTTGGGTATACCTTGTTTGCCTGGGTTTTTCTGCCCCATCCGCTTTAGGCTAGAAACCAAATATTACTGTTTTGTTATTATAAATGGTGAGTGTCTTAAGACATGCTAGCATTTTTCTGATCCACACTTTAGGTTCTTGGTGGTGCCTGGGGCCTAAGGTTTCTAGGAGGCCGATGCGTGCTGTGCCTCGGTTGCTAGACCTTGGGTTTACCTTGTTTGCTTAGGTCTTCCTGCCCCATCTGCTTTATACTACAAAACAAATATTATAGATTTCCTATTATAAATGGTGAGTGGTTTGGTGGCATAATATTTTTAGTGCAATGACACATATATGCAAAGTTTAGGCCTCATCCAGCTGTGTTTTTGATTCACGCAGTTGAAAAAAGCTGCAATTCTGTAGTAGGCAGCCCTGAATTGACAAGAGCCCAGGGCCTGAGATAAGCTTAATCTGCCACTGTATCTCTGCAAAGGGTTTAATATAACTAGCAAGAGCTAAAAACTTCACTAGTAAATTCAGTCATCTGGTACCTCTGCTGCCTCTTCTTACCACGTTTTTTTACATTTTGATTATTGCAAGAGGTCCTTCTGTACCCAATGTGAAAAGTAGGGATGCGTCGATACTGGACATTTTCACGGGTACTAGTGAAAATGCCCCGATACTAAGCGCAATAAATTTTGAAACACAAGCAGCTGCCATAAGGTCCTGCGCTTGCTGGGGACCTCACGGCACCCTGTTGGGGACCTCGTGGCAGCTGTTTAAAGCACCAGTCCGGCCTGCACAGCCCTGTTGAGTCCCGCACACAGCCCTGGTGAGACCAAACAGCCATGGTAAGACCGCACGCAGCCCTGATAAGACCGCACAGCCCTGGTGAGACCCACACGCAGCCCTCATAAGACCCTGCACATCCTCCTGAGATCCCACACAGCCTACTGAGACACATCTACAGAGTATGTAGCTTCATATTGTTCTGCATTGCTGTATAATGTATTGCAGGGATTTGTAGTCCTCTGTGGCTGATGGTATTCTGCATTGCTGTATAATGTATTGCTGGATTTTGTAGTCCTCTATAGCTAGTGGTATTCTGTATTGAAATATAATGTATTGCTGGGTTTTGTAGTCCTCTATAGCTGGTGGTATTATTCTGCATTGCTGTATAATGTATTGCTGGGATTTGAAGTTCTCTATAGCTGTGGTGTTCTGCATTGCTGTATAATGTATTGCTGGGTGACCAAATTCTTGCACAGGCTGGTAACTTTATTATTAAGTCTATCTCTGAGGAAAAATATAAACTCCCCTTGCAGTTAAATACTCTTTTAGGTCTAGGATATAGTGTAAAGCAGTTTTATGTACCTGGTCACCACTCCCCAGGCAGTCCCTCACTGTCCTCACATATAATGCACGGTTTTGAGTCCCACATTGTACTTGATGACATCAGTAGGCTACTGACTGCCAGAGCATAGGTAGGAAGAGGTTGCCAGAGACAGTCCTGAAGCCTGTGGAAGTTGGGAATAGTCTTGTTCCCAGGAACCCTAGACCTAAATGAGCATTTAACCCTTCCAATGTGGGGCAGCTCCATGGCAAGGATAGGTGTTTCACTGGAATTCAGCTTTAACCATACAAAGTGTAAACCAATGAGGCTTATTACATAGATGACTTGATACAATTTTTCATGCCATTAATATTCCTGTTTTAAAGTATGACATCTCATGGTCATTGCCCTATCGCTTTATGAGTCCACTAACACCTTTTGACCCCTTTTCATACTAAAAACCTAAGTGGCTCATAATGTAACCTAAAATTACTGTACTGAAGTAAAGTGAGCCTTCTCAGGAATTCCCAGAGCATGGTCGACTATTTCCTAGCTAGAGAGTAAGGATTAAGGAAATCTTTGCACCATGTTTTTTTAAACTGACCAAGACTTTTGAGAAGAAGAGACTAGCGTACCATTCATTCAGAATTTATATTTTTTTATTAAGAATAGTGTGGTGGGAAGTTTTTCTTTTTTTACATTAATGCGTATAAGTGAACTAGATAAAGGACACATTCAGCCATTCCCTAAGAAGAGGGTCACAAACTACTTGTCCTTCTTAGCAGGCCACTACACCATCCTGTAGCAATATTTTTTACGTGGCCACATTTTATTGTACCTACAATACTGAAGCTAATGTAATGCTTTAACTTACCCATCTTAAGGTAGGTAGGATATATGCACCATCGGCCTGAAAACAGTGAGGCTTCCCAAATGGATTACAACACAGTAATTCACTATTTCAATGTGTATGTAATCCCAGTCTCTAAAATCTCATATAAACTATGTCATTTATGAATTACAGTAAGCTCTCTGTTATCTGTTATTCAGCTAACCGAAACTCCCATCTAACCTGTGAACAAGCACCACCTAGTGATCACTCCCAGTACTGCAATGTGCTAATGGTTTAGAGTACAATATACTGTAATGGTATGGTATAGTATGTTGTATAGCATTAGTTAAACCCATTTTTAATAGTAACTCTCAAGTAACCAGAAACTATATTTATTCGGTATTCACCAATCCTCGTGGATGCTGGATAACATGAAGTTTTCTGTATTTTTAAACTTTTTAATTTGTAGCTGGCATTAGAAGGATACTTGGGATCCTGCAATAAATGTAATTGTTCAACCACCTCCTGTTATGGGATGACAACTGTCTCCCAATTCTGCTCTTGTGTTTCACCCTCTCAAATGTGCCCCCAGTTGAGACCACAATCAGCCATGCTAGCACAAATTACAAAGGCAACTCCACTGTTGTCGCTATTGCCAAACCAATCCAAAGCATTGGCTTTCAGCCGGTGCTGGATCAAGTGCATGTAGACAAAAAATGGCTGAAAGAAGCTAGAGGAGATAAGCAACACTGAGGTGAAATTTTTTTTTTGTAAATGGCAGTTGTTTATGATGCACAGTGCTTTAAGAAATAAACATAGTCCAGTTAGGGTTTAGATCTTTAAATGAAGGCAATAGCTGCTATAGTAAAAACAACATTTGGATACTATGTGTAAGGCAAGCTCTTTCAGCTTAATGACACATTTAAAATGTCCTCAGAGTGATTTCACCAAGACTGCTTTACGGTTTTAACAAGCCCCTGTATGACCATTTATTGTGCATCCCACAGACAGAGTCTTGTTCATAGGACCCAGAGGGAATATGTGAAGATCATTCACCCATTACACATATGTATTCTATGCCTGCTGTTCTTATAATGTCATTGTGGTGCTGAATGGTATTTCTGGATGGTAATGCAGTTCTACTGTACTGTATATAAATGCATAACCTCAAACATTCATTCAAGGAGAAGCACTAGGCCATTAGGAAAACTCTCCAGTAACTAATTAATCTTTTCAAGGAAATGCTGCTTATAAATCCCTCTTTAGCACAAATCAATATATCCCTAAACAACCCAAAGACCAAGAAGAGAGAGCGCACCACACAGAGAGAAAATCTTTCATACATAAAAGTGCTTCAATTAGAAAGATATAAAATGGAAGTATTCTTAGTACAATTGGTTATTTGCTAAGGCTTTGTGCAGACAGGCATACATTCTGTCCGGGAGTGCATATGCTCATCACAGGGTATGAATTTGAGGACTGCATTATGAATGCACATTGACTTCACGTTCTTACTTTTCAGTTGCAATATTTTTTTAATCCGTAATTAAGCCCATGGGTTTCCCAAAAACTGGTAATGGATTTGTGTTTTGACTATCTGAATATTAAATGTGTACCAAAACTACAAAAAAGTTTACATTTATGTCCATCAAAAGTTGTCCTTTTATTATTTAAGTGTTTATTAACCCTACACTTTATTATAGCAGCTTAGAAACATGGGACAATAATTCATGAAGTACGAAAAGAGATTTTTGGTTGCAACTGCTATTTGCGAGATTACCTGAAGGCTTAATAAGTAGTAATCCAGGGAACCCAAACTCTTGATCTGCTTTGAGGCCAGGCTCACACCATTTTCCAGACCAGATCTGGAATGGGGTGCATTGCATTTTGCCGCGTTTTCACAACGATTTTACCAGGATTTTGCCATGTTCCGGATTTTTGTTTTTAGCTTAAAATGGGCTTTCAGGTGCATTCCAGTGCATTTTCATGCATTTTTTATGCATTTCCGGCCAGACAAAATGAGACAAGCAGCATTTTTTTTTCTTGTCCGGAACGGACTGCGCTGGTGTGAACAGAGCCCAGAAATACCAAAGGGATACATTGGGATGTTTTTTTTGGTCTGGGAACAAACTGTTCTGGTATTGACATGATCTGGACATGGCGTGAACAAGCCCTCAAGGACAGGTTATTGATCAATGATTGCATGCAAATTTTGGGGCCTCAGAAACAAAAAAAGCTTATTTTTTGCACAATAAAAGCTTACTGGACTAATAAAACTGCTCCCCTCTTTCTCCTACATAAAAAAAAACACTTTGAGAACCTCTTATTCCAAGAGAGCTGTCTCCCATTTTGAAATAACAATCTTTATTTCTCCCCAGGAGTCACATCCAGTGCTCTACAAACAAATGTTCATCATGATGACCAAGCACAACTAAAATAAGGTCCATCACATCTTCAATAATTGGTTCTCTTCTCTTTACTACCTTCCACAGCAAGGTTCAACATCTGAATGTGCAAAGAAGGAAGGTAGCTTGTGCACACCCTTTAAGTAGGAAGTGAATTGCTAAGGGGCTTCAAGAATACCTTCAATAGTTCACTAAACAGATTTGTTTGCTTAGTGGAATAAATCATGATCATTTTTGAACATTTGATCAATAAAAATTGGTCTGATTAACTGTGATCCTGGCTTCTCTCATGACCACCACATTTTATTGAAAAGTCATAATTGGTGAATGATCTCATTGCACACTGGGGCTGGGAGCAGAGGGCGGGAAGGTTGGGCCACTGTAGATGAGCAGTTGACCATAGTTAGTGGCAGAACTCTACTAATAATGCTCAAATAACCTGTAACACCAAGGATGAGGGGAGTGGTGGCAGCTTATTTGGGGGGGGGGGGGGCAGAGTCAGGTCTAATAATTACATTGGCCAGCAGAATTTTAAAATGAACTGAGTGGTCATATATATGTATATAGGGAGTGTACAGCAGAATACATTATTCATCTGTGTCCCCATTGGAGATTTGCCCTCACTTCCTGTTAGGGTTAACAGGAGAAACAGACAAAAACCCATTTTAAGTAGAGAGGGGAAAGGTTAGGCTTTCAACACAATTGCTGTGTGTGCTTTCCTGTCCAGCTGCACCATCCCAAATTCTTGTACAGGGGTCACAGGGGAAGGAAGTGAGCTAATATCTCCCCATGATGGCCACAAAAACATATTACCCCAACAGAAATGTTAACGATTTCTCATTTTATCTTCAACTAAAAAAATTAAAAAATTATCTGGAGTTATGCTTTAAATAAAATGTAAAGTTTCCCACAAAGGTCTGCTCCACAGTGAACAACAAACTCAATGAATGGATTTCTTTTTTTCTATTTTTAATGAAAAACCGCACTGTGTATGACATCCAAGTGTTGCTGAATCTTCTAGGCAAAATCCATAAACATGTGACTATTATCACAGTTGTATTGCATAAACACATTGAAAGAAGTAAAATAGTCTGTTTTTACTGGTGTAAGCCTCATGCTGAGCTGGTGAATGATTAATCACGTAGCAGCAATATAGGGGACTGAATGGATCCTGTCAAGCAGATGATGTATGGTGTGTGCTGATATGGTAAAAGCTTTCCCCATGTATGAACTCCCAAGAATTGATCACACACACAGGTTTCCATTTGATTTATCATTTGCAGTCAAAACATTGCTCAATGTTGCATAAAATCTGGTTAAAACAATGCATGTCTGGCTGCTTTTCAGAGCATAATAAGTAATGTGCATCTCACATCAGGCAGCTCTTCTCTTGGGAACACCTTCTAATGGAAATGTTCTCCTTACCAGGAAGTGTCCAGTTCTAGTGATTAAGTAAATAAGCTGCAATCTAGTGAAATCCTGAGTATATTAAAGGCTGACCTGATGATGGGCTAAATCTACAATAGCAGTGTTTATTAAAGAAGAACTCTGATGTTACCAGGCCAGCGGTCCTTTAAAGGTGGGAGCTGTAAAGCTCAGGCATCTTTGCAACCTTGCCACAGCTTGTCTCTCCCTCAGCCAGCTGATTAACAGGCCAGGAGAGAGCAGAAACATGACTGGGTGGCCTGACTTAGCCTGCCCAATAGAATTGGGAGATATATCATTGACAACATGCCAGGCTATCTGTTTTATGCTGCTGGGAGGCCCAGGTCAATTCTGTCATTGAAACTGTATAATCAGCTTCCCTTACAAGTATTATTCCTGCTAAATAAAGCCTATTCTATCACTGTTGGCGTGTGCCGGTAAGGTGTCGGGTCCAGTTAAGAGGGGATCAATACTAGGAAGGGCAAGAGAACCCAGCATTCCAGCAACTTCCTTAGGAGTATGTGCTACACTGTCAAGTACTAGGTATATCTGTAATTAGCACTTTATATCTATAATAACATTTCAGAACTAAATATATTTGTTTTGTGAAAACTCTTACTATTTATGACACCATGTTTGGGTTTTACATTATGATGGACCAGTCTTTTATGACTCATTTCTTTCTATATGTATTTGGTCATAACAAGATTATTAAAGGCTCCTTTTCTTTAAATATAGAAAATACTAAATTCAGATACTTATTGTTATAGACACAGCAGCTCACAGGGTTATATCGGGATTGCATGAGCATATTAACAAAGACGAATGGTGAAAGTATGGTCAGTTTGATCCTTTTGTGACCAGAGTATTTTGAAGCTTAGATGCTCACACCAAGTCTAGCAGTGTCAGTAAGAATCAATTAACTTAACAAAAACTCTAAAGACTAATTTCCCAGTCTGATATCGGGTTCAAGAACTAGGAACACCCACAGTTGTCCAATCCTAGTTTTCTGTTGCAAGGTTAATTAACATTCTCACAACAAGAGGCTGTTGAGTCATGTGGACTCATAAAGCTGTATTGTGCTCATGGAGTTTCAAAAACAGATTTACTAACTCATCTTTTTACATACGGTTGCATACAAATAAGGGTCTGTTCTGATGAGCTTTGAACTTGTGTTAATGGCATCAGTTTAACATCATTTAGAGAGGCTTTTGAAATCCTTGAACATTTGACCTGCATTTGACCACTTTTTGACCTGTATTTGACTTCAAAATGGGTTTTCTATTCCGCTAGACTTGTATAGGAATGCAAACCCGTCTGGCATAAAAGCCTGCTGACAACTTTTTTTATAAAGGTTCTGTGGCTAATTAAATGCAGGGAATTTTATTTAACATATTATCCATAAAAACAAGTGATAGCCAAGAAAAACAGACAAATCTGTGGTTTTTGCCCCCTATTGACAAACTCTGGACTCCAAGCTGTGACAGCAAACTAATGCTAGCCACACACTTATAGACTTCTTTTGTTCAGCCTGAAGGCTGAACAAAAGAAATCTTAGAAATTTCTCTATCCATGCTAAACAGCATTGGAGAAATGTCCCCTGCCAGATTACTGTATTCTGACATCAGAATACTCTAATGGTAAATGAAGCTGATTGGTTGTGGTCACTATTCAGCCAACAATTTTCCATAATTGATTGTTATCGAGCTGTGTGGTACCAGCAGGGCCACATAAAGCTCTAATTTCCTGCTGACTTTTAAAAGTGGAGGGACATCTGTTGGTCTTCTCTTCCACCTGCCTTCAGGACATTCCCAATGCCTGGTTCCAGAGCGTTGTAACAAGGGATTATGAGCTGGAGTTTTACTTCCGGCCTCCTCCTACATTTCTCCTGTCAAATTTACCAAGATCACCCCAAAGATGGGGAGATCTTCTTGCTGCCCTAGGTCAGTTTGTTGCTCGGGGGTCATAGCCCCTGTTACGGAGGCAAAAAAGTTGCAGGGGTTTTACACCAACCTGTTTGCTGTCCCCAAAGCAAAGGGGGGAGATATTTTCTATTCTCAATCTCAAGATCCTCAATGAGGTTCTGTGAGTCCAGAAATTCCAGATGGAATCTACCCAATTTTCCATTGACTGTCCACAGTCTTCCTTACGCTGGAAAAGATCCTATCTCTCTGCTCTCAAGCTTAGACTTTTTTGGTCTAGGAGCCAAGGCAACGGGAAAGAGTTCTAATCATTTTAAAGATAGGGAGTCCGTCAAGATAAAATACGACAAATAGGGTCTGAAACAAAGCCATGATGGCCAAAGAAACCCAGAAAAGTTGGCTATAGCAATGTTGATGCAGACAGCCCTAACTGTAAAATATCACGCACCGTCCACAAAGAGAGAAATAGTGTCCTTCAGCTTGCAGCTGATTCCACAGAACTGGAAGGAGCACCTTCTTATTTATTGTCTTTTCCTCAGGGAATGCACAGGAAGAATGAGGAAAGTCAAAGGGACACTGAAGGGAAAGGAGAGGGGTTTGCTTATGCCCCCTGTGGTCTGATAACCATAAATGGTCAGATATTTTCTGACAAATTTTGCCATTACTGCAGCAAACTCCTCTCTTCACAGCAGGGTAGAGAAGGGTGCCCTGAAGGGTACCCTAAGAAGGGGAGTGAAGCGGAGACGTTGCAGAGCATAGAGCTAAAAGTCTCCCTAGAGGAGACAGGCAACTCCCCAGTACCAATGTTAGGCTGTTAGGCCCCAGAGCCTGTCACCCACATCTCCTCAAGTCCATGATCTGCCACTGCCCGAGAGGTAACCCCAGTACTCACTACAGAGAGGTAACCCCAGTACTTACTACAGTGAAGGTGGAGGGTGCATAGTGTCCCAGCACTATGAGTGGTAACCTAGTGCAGAGGCTAGCAGAGATCTGGAATTTTTTTCTCACAATGCAAGGTCAAAGCAGCAGTTGGAAGCAGTGTGTGCAGCCAGCTCAGCATTCACCAGGAGAGGAAAATGGTGGGTGCATACACAGTCAGAGAACCCAGATGGAGCCTATGCAGGTGAGATTGCAGCTCTACAAGCCACCAATAGACCCTAGGGAAATGGCACCAAATTTAAAAGAGAGAGCTGAAAGCTTTTATCGCTGATGAAGAGAAAGCCAATCCAAACAGCTGCTGCGAGATGATGCAGTGGCTGGGACCAGCATTTAGGGAAATTTGCTATTAGAGGTTTCAGTAGAAAAGTGCAGGAAAAAAAGGAAGTACTTCTTCCAGAGCAGAGAGAAGGTGTCCATCACCTAAGAACACTAGCAAAAACTGAGGCAGGCTTGGTGTGGGAGGGATTATAGAGGACTGTTCTAACAACTGAAGGTTCTCAGGTGACTGGACACTGGCAAATCAAAGTACAACCCATCCATTAGAGAATTAACTTTGTGTGCCCTGTGATGCAAAATCAATACATTTTGTTTTCACCTTTTTTCTTTATTTGTTGCATCTGAACACTAATTATCGTCTGAAGTCCTTTGCAACCACTTCCTGTTTGCATGCACTCTAGTTGCAGCTGCAAGGCATTCCTACTGGTAATCATGGTGGATCATGTCTGCGCAATGTGTGTCAATACAACTACTTAAAGTCCCTAGTGGAAGCACTTGTGACAGGCTGACACTGTAGGAGAACAAGTGGGAGACAATGGACAAAGGGTTGTCACCTTAAAAAAGGAAGTACCTGCAAAAAGACCTAAATGGAAGGATCATCATGTATTATTACAATAAAAGTTAAAAATGTAAAAAGAATAAAAATACCTTTTTATGAGATTTTAGTGAGTGTCCATGTACTTAAACAATGACTCTGTAGTACAAATACATTGGTTTGCGCAACAGGTCAATGAAGTTAAAATGGGGAGAGCTATATTAGAAGGGATATGTACCGTATTTTTCCGTGTATAAGACGCTACTTTTTCATAAAAATCTTTATCTAAAAATAGAGGTTCGTCTTATACACGGGGGACGCGGTTTTAGCGGAAGCTAAAAGTGATGAAGAAACCAGTGATGCAACATAGGCTGAATAAAGTGATTGGCTCAGAGGTAAGTGTGATACATAATATCATTTAAAATATTGATTTCTGAATTTTGGATAAAAAAAGTTGGGGGCGTCTTATACATGGGGGCGTCTTATAGACGGAAAAATACGGTAATAGGAATGGTAACTTTGGAGCACTTATAAGTGATGGAGAGGATGTACACAGTCAAGGCATGAAACATAAATGTACATTTTATCCTTCAGTAAGAGCAGAGAATAAGTTGCATGACAATAGTTAGTTTCCTTGGTTTGACATCTGACAAATATTAAAAACATAGAATAACTGTTTGATTACAGAGTTGCAAATTCTCTTGGGCATGGAAAGCCATTAATACACTATAATGTGTATAGTGCAAGGGACACACATTGCTAGAAAGACATATCATATGAGTAATATTTCAAAAGGGTAAATGCATGACCAGTTTTGATATTGATGAATAAATACATTGAAGCTTTTACCACATGCAATAATTTAAAGCAATAATGTGGTCAACATGGATTAAGTTACCATTAATAAGTTAGTTAGAAAAAAATACAAGAAGAAATGCCACTTGTGATTAATGAAGAGAATGTATATATAGAATGTATATAATATGTGTACTTTCCTAAGTCATTGGTGCCGCTCAAGCCATGTTGCAGCTTCTGTTGAAGTGCTGAAGAATTGAGTCCCACAATCTACCAATACTTCCATAGGGCTCAAAATTAACATCCAAATAAGCGGGTGAGGCAGACCCACTGGATTCTTTAAGACAGAAAGCTGAGGAGGTTAAACACATTTTTGCATCAATACTGTCTACCGAAATCCTGCAGAGAGTGGTTGAAGTTACAGAGCAGGCTCGGCTAGTCCAACATGCTAACAACAAGAAGAGACAGATCAATAAGCCCCTCTTTTTGCTACTTTGGACAAGAAATAATAGAACAGAGGAATTAACCTGGAGGAATGAGGATGATAAAGGAACAACCCAGAGCAAAAAGAACAAGTGGGTAAAAAACCCACAACTTTCAGACAGAGAGCTAACTTACTGGAGAATTAAGTCTTAGCCAAGGAACTGACCATTTATGTGGCATCTCAACATGTCCCTGTAGTGCAGTGGTTCTCAACCTGTGGGTCGGGACCCCCTCGGGGGTCGAATGACGATTTGCCAGGGGTCGCCAAGTGGCTCTCGGCCGCCGGGAGAGAAACACTTTCTCCCGGAAAGGGAAAGGAAAGTAAAATCCATTAACTGGACTTTGTACTGCAGTCTCTATCTTGGGGAAGCTACACCATACCTGTAGATACATAAGGAAGGTGCCCATCTAGGACTGATTGTCAGCAGAATCAACTTTCTCACATATACCATCGCTAAGTATCTAGCTACTATCCTATTACCCTTAGTGGGCAACACAGTGCACCATGTTCACAGTTTTGAAACAAGATACAATGGATTGAAGTTAGAGCCAGTAGCGGAAATGGTGTCCTATGATGCCACACCTTGTGAGACCGATGCAAGTTTAAGGATTAACACATTTTAAAGACTTCTCGACACTGAGGGCTGGTATTATATAATACAAATGGAGTCATTACACAACTTTCACACCTGCCATCATGTTTTTGGACAATTAACATCTGCCTTGACACATTCCATGTTGATTGGATTAAGGTGACTGAGTTGTCGGAGTGGCTATAAATACTGGGGTATGTTACCAACGCTCATTAGAACTGAAAAAGCTGATTGCAAAGACTGTAAAAGTACAAGTCCAGATGGATGTGACTAACTGCTACCAGTTATAACATGACCTGGATAAATGAAAACTTTAACAGATATCAATAAACTCATATACAATTAAAAATTTACTTGTATACAACATATTATCATTACAAGTATTAACTGCCTACAGTTACCGGAATACATTATTTTTTGCTATACTGGTCCTCAGGTAATCAGACCTCTCTGTTATAGAACCTGTACATCTTGCCTCTACAGGCACCCTTGAGCGCACACATAGTGCTTTAATTTTGCCTGTTTAGGTGGCCTACCTGGGAGGTGGTGATAGCCAATAGTAAATGC
>NW_017307121.1:404483-412088 GCF_000935625.1 Nanorana parkeri
ACTGGAGTTCAGCTTCAACGTGCACATAATTCTGCAAACCGTCATAGCTCTCCTTTTAAAGCAGCACTGTCACTAAAATAAATAGTTAAAATAAAATGCTGGCCCCTATGTCACTACAGGACACCACAGTAATGTAGGAATCTGACACTTCCAGAAGTAACAGACTCTGCAGGATCTTCAGCAGGCACTTTCTCCTAATTTCCATAGAGATCTGCTGCAAGAGCAGTAGCAGAAAGGAGTATTTTAGCAACAATGTAGATCCTCCCATTTGACTTTCATTTTAAACAATCCCAGTAGTACATCGGACAAGGGTTTTTGCAATGTCTCCAAAATTTTATCAGTTAACTATGATAAAATAACTATAATAGTAACATAGTATTTGAGGTTGAATAAAAACATAAGTCCATCTAGTCCAACCTGTGGTGTGTATGTGGTTCTACTGATGTGTGCGTATGTATAGGTCCCTGTGTGATCGCATTTTTAATAGTTTCTGTACCCCTGTATATTACAATCCCTAAGGAAATCATCCAAAAGCTTCTTGAACGTTTCCACACTCTTAGCTGAAATCACTGCCTGTGGCAACTAGTTCCAGACCCTAACTGAGAAGAACTCCCTTCTCCCCTTGTGCTGAAATCTTTTTCCACCAGTTTTAGGTGGTGGCCTCTAGTCTTTGTTATGGAGCTAATCGTAAAGAGTTTGTTGCTAATGTTGCTATTGCCGTTAAACATTTTGTACTTGAAAATCATGTCCACCGTTAATCTTCTTACTTCCAACGAGAACATATTTAAATTTAGTAGCCTTGTCTCATAGCTCTGGTCCTCCATCCCCTTAATGAGCTTGGTTGCCCTCCTCTGGACTCTTTCCAGCTCAAGGACATCCTTTCTGTGTAGTGGTGCCCAAAACTGGACCGCATACTCCAGGTGATGCAATAGGTCTATTGCATACTCCATGTATGCATAGACAATTTCTTATTTGGACTAATAAACTGTTATTTAAAAAGTAAGCATTTCATTTTAAAGGCTAAACTGGTTAGTTATACAATCTCAAGGCACTACAACATTTCTCAATACACAACACAATTTCCATTATCAACAATGCAATTTACAACTCTGGAGTTCTTTCATAAAGAAAAAAACCCATGAAGGTTAGAGGTCAACATGTGCTAATATTGCAGAAGTATTCTACAATCAAATAGAAGCAGCAGCATGCTTGCTGCTCTGTTGTAACATCTGTAATGGAAGCGTTCAACAAAGGAGCGGGCGTCCTGCTGTGATCACACTGTTGAACAGAGCCAGCTTCAACTGGCATATAGTCTGGATTGATTGCAAAGGCCGAAGCTTCTTTCTGACAGTAGTTTGTAGTGTAAAACTCCCCGAAGACATTTTTTTTACCCTCTATCAGGCGCTGAGATCTATACAAGAAACTTGGGAAACAGAAAATCAAATGAAGGAATTTGAGAAAACATAAAAACTCTCTCGTCTCCTTCAAGTGTTGGTCTCACTTGTGTCAATTTGCAGATGCATTAATTTATTTTTGCTCTGTGATCATTTTTAAGTTGCAAGACAAACATTAATGTGCAATGTTCACATTACCACAAAACCATTTTATTTATGCTTTAATTCCATTTAATTAAAGTAGGATTAATATAATCCCTGTTATACTTTATATTTTATATCTACATTCAGATAAACCTATCAGGTATATTTAGACACAAAGCAATTAAGCGAACAGCTCTATGTAGACTGTAAGTAATCTTATAAGGCAATACCTAGTAAAAAAAAAACACATTTATTCAGTGAGATGATTTGAAAAATTTATTGCTTCTGCAGTCAGGTTTTATGATATATTTGGTTCTTCAGTTCCCCCTTGTATTTCATTACCTTTATTATTTTACTAGCTAAAAGATTTGTAATTTTGCTTAGCCTCTCTAGTTAGGCCTGGGACAAAGCAAATGCTTAGATGTAAGGTCTGCATGACTGTGTTAAAGTGCCCATACACTGTACGATTATCGTACGAGAATCGTGGGAAATCCCGCAATCGTATGATAATCGCAAAGTGTATGGAAGGCGTGCGACCGTTTCTACTGTACGGTCGCACGTCTTCCGTCGAACAAGCAGGCTGGAAAACCCGCCGGGAATCGTACGATTTTCGGCGGGTTAGTGCCCTGCTTGTTCGACAACTGCCGAACGGGCCGGTGTGCGCGTGTTTGCAGTCATCGGAAGCCCGCCCCTCATTGCAGTCATCGGAAAGCACGCCCCTCTGGGCGGCGGGCTTGCGATGATCGCAAGTGCGATCTGCCTGTCCAAGATGGGCAGATCGTACGTTTTTTAAATTACTTTAAACCCTCGCAAGACAAAAGTCTTGCGAGGGTTGTAAAGTGTATGGCCACCTTTAGAGAGATGTTTTAGGCAACTAAAAGGTTAAAAGATGAATCGTCAGTGATGTAAGGAGGGCTCTCCATTGCTTGGCAGTTAGCTTTAGGAAGGGAGGTGTCCTGGTGGCAGGGAGGAGAATCCATTTGACATGTAAGCTGCAGAAAAAATTTGGTTCTGTTCGGTCAAAAATTCAATTCAGTTTGGGGTTTTCGGATTTGAACGAAATACAAATTTTTGTTCGTTTTGGATAAGTTTACAAACAAATATTCTTTACGACTACTACAGAAAACCATATACAGATAATAATACTAAAGCTGAATCTCCTAGATCCAAATGCTATTCGGGTCTGGGAGCCATATACATATATTACTAAAGCTGAGGCTCCCAGACCTGAATGACATTCGGGAGCTCCTGAATGCAATTCGGCAATTCTGATCCCGAATGCCATTCGGGTCTGGGAGCCATATACATGTGTTACTAAAGCAGAGGCTCCCAGCCCCGAATGGCATTCATGGGCTCCCAAATGCAATTTATATATATATAAATATATATATTGTGGCAGTGTGTCGCACTGCCATGCAAGATGCTGGCAACGCAGACACCCAGGACTCTCAGCCAGAGGGGCTGAGCGGTTCCAGGAGGCAAGTTCTTGCACTGGGAAAGAGCGGACTTTGCAGCTCTTCCCAGGATTTCTGGATTTGGCATGGGATCCTGGAACTGGGAGATTTCTAAGAGAATTGTGAGGGATGAAATCTACATTCCTGGGTCCATTATTTAATAGTGGCCAGCACCTAATTGCACACCTGTGCACAGCACTTATGGGAAGGGTGCTGGCTAAGGTTCTGGGCTCCAGCTGGGAAGAGGAACAGGGATGCCCAGGAGTCAGCAGGACTCCTCCCAGAAGGCAGAGGGGAGCCAGGTGGCTGTGTGTGCTAGAGGCACAGGAAGACAGCCGAGGAGGTTGAGAGAGCCGCTTACACATGGAGTATGTGTGACAACCTGGAGTCGGTGAGACTATGTGTTCTGTTTGCTGGTATACAAGCGGACCGTGTATTATGGTTGATGAAGTTATGTTTCTGCTCTGGAAGCAGTAAAAGACTGTTCTGTTTATGTTTAAAACGGCTTCAAGGCTGGTCTTTGAGCGCTCACCATTTGTGCTAAATTCCCCAGCGTCACAATATATACATGGCTGTTATGTTGCCGTAACGAAAATGCATATTCAGACCCATTCAGATGCATTAAAGCAAAAAACACATCTGATTAGCCAGAAAAGTCACATGTCCCATTCAGTTTAGTTTTTTAACGAAATTCAGACAGGATCCGAAATTCGTAAATGGAAATTCAGATTCAGACACATGCGGATGCATTTGGATTCGGAAATTCGGATGTGTCGCACATGTCTAGAATCCAGTTGGCAGTCAGATGTCAGTTGGCATTGGATAAACCATGTTTTTTTTTTATCAGACAGAAAGTGAACACATCTTTTCAATGGAGCCCCTGAATGCAGTAAAACCTGACAGGAGTTCTAATCCTTCCCCACTTTATACAAAAACTAAAAATATAGTTTTGAGTATAGATAGACTTAGTAAGTTAAGAAAAGGCTGCTGTGGCCAATAAAATCAAAATAATGTGATTTTTTTTTTTATTTCTAAAAGCAGGAGTTTCAATGGGTGTTAAATAGTTGGTTAAAGGCTAACAGCACTTTCAGTTTAAATCATCTTAATACATTCCAGGTTAATAAAAAAATTCATTTTCATTAGAATGCAGCAACAGCTTGAGTATCAGAAAAGGTCCCTTGCTCTCTGTGTGGAAGCAGTAGTCTCTTTGCAGAGGTCTAACTTGCCCCTTGCTCCATCAGGGCTACAGCTAATCAATCAGTTGGCACCATGAGCGTTGCTGATTGCAGAGTTATAGGTTTGACTCACAGGGGGCCCTTTTGGAGCACTGCAGACTCAGAGTGATAACTGCTTCCACATAGAGAGCTATGGTCCTTCTCTACAGCAAGCTTGCAGAGGACATAGCAAGCCATTTAAATTTTTCCTGAACCTTACCGCCCTAGCTATGTAGTATAGAAGATAGGTGTAAATCACAAAACTGGTTGAAAAGAATTACAAAACCTTTGGAAGGTACAACAGATACATATTTCAACTGGACAATCACCCGTTTGCCTAAAGTCATTAATGGTAGGGGCCCTTTTTATCAATACCCGTGGAGACGGTCAACCAAATAAAGACTCAAAAAGATTTTTAAAATGTTATACAAGCAGAAACATCTGCCACCTACTCATTGTGTTTGCAACATTTTGTGTTCTTTTCTCAATACTGGATACAGTCATTATGATTCTAACGTTCTTGTTACAGAGAAAACCTAAGCCACACATGAGAATAATCAAAAATAACTTCCTGAGTATTTATTAAATAATGCACTTATTAAAATCCTGCCTAAGAGGACAGCGGGCTCCATTAGTTGGGACGCTAATGTTTTCTGGGATGTTTGAATATACACTAATAAAACATCCAGACTGTATAATTTCCAGCTATCAACCACTGAGCTCATGCTGTTCCTAAATGTTTTAATTACGTTTCTCATTTGCATCTTGGTGTGCATATGAGTGATGTGGCATGGGACAGCGTCAGCATTACTGAACATTAGGATTCCCTCAAAGACTGCAGTGCTGATGCATGGCTGTAATCAGTGCTGTTCTACAGTGCCGTGTCTGAAAGAGACATATAATCAGTGCACATTTTAAGCAGGGGCCCCTGTGATTTGCTGCTGCTCAATGACTGCCCTGCTGAGTGATGACTCTCGGGCTGTCTTGTGAGCAATACTGGAGCCTTATATATTCAATGTGATTTATTGGGTTAATCTAATTGAATACATTATCATTTAAAATATAGAAAAATAATCTCTCCTACTTTCCTATTTATACCTGAAAGCATTTTTATCAAACCAATGTCATAGCCATCAATTATTTCAATAACTTATGCTAGTATGAAAAGAAGCTTGCATAGTAGAAAAAAAACTGGTGCCAGAATCTGTAAATCTTCGGAGAACACCTACCTGCATGGTATGTAGCCAGCCAATTGCACAGGTTATGCAGGCTTACAGTGTTTTTCGATTATGTAGGCAGGGGCACTAATTCATTTGGATGGCATGTTGTTACATATGGTACCATATTTAAAAGTATGTTCCAAAGTGTGTTTAGATGCATCTTTTAATTAGTTTACATTGTTTACTATGCTTCTAACCAGCAGTAGAACTAACATCATAGCATCCCACATGACCCTGAATACAATGGCCTTAAAAACAATAAGCCTGCTTTCTCTGACACCAACGTGATCATTTTTTTTACTTTATTAATTCTGCAATTCTAAAACTTATTAAAAAAAGGTACAGGATATTCAATGGCTGCCGTTATATAACCTGCTTCAATTATTTCATATTTTCCTAAGTGACAAAAGTAAGCCCTCATGGAATTCAGACTGTATTATTCCACGAAGATGTAAACCATTGTGTTAAATCTGTACGAGATATAAAATGACTTCAATGAGCTATATGAGAGATAGTAAGCAGCATAGGATATCAGACCTTACTATTAACATGATAATCCCCTGTGTGCAAGAGCTCCCCAAAACAAGCTCATTTCAGGGGTGCCGTACTGATGAACTCTGCCACCAGGGACACTTATGTGAAATCAGCCAAATACCTGCTGGGAAATGGTGGTCAGTATTCAGTAGTTAGTGTTTAAAGTGCCCGTGGATACTAGAAAGTTTGTAGTCAATATATTTAATGTGGGGGACCTCAAATCTGTCCCCTGACATCCCCAAAGATGCGCACATAGTGTTCAGTGTATGTAATGCTACAGAAAATGGTCACAAGCTGGACATACTACAGTAGATGTTAAAGACTTTGAGCATGCTACAGAAGATGGCCACAGACTGAAGACATGCTACAAATGTGCTTGGAGACTATCAGAGTCTAAGGACACATGACAAGAGCCAGCTAGAGAGCTATGCTATTATTGCTTCTTTACAAGCCAGTGCGCTCTACAACCCTCTTAAAAAAAATGACAGCCTGGCTGTGGTCCGAACCAGACATAAAGAGCTGGAGGAAGTGACTACCATTTCATGTCTATAAGCATCTCTAGTTTTAACCAGTTGTAGGTACATGGTATGACCATCTGCAACTCTTAATTTAAAAAAAACAAAGACCAACCATTCCCAAAAAAGAAGTGTGGTTTGTGGTTTGTGGTTTTATTAGGCTTCTGCACCACATCTGCCGTTACCAGTTTCACGTTTATAATGCGGTGACTAATGCCTCCTTTTGTGCAGTTTGTGGATAGGATTTAGTGATGCCTGTGCAGCTAACATAGCCAATTTCAAGGTAATATAGATCCACTACCTGAGGAATCATGTCAGGAAAGTTTGATTCCAGAAAATGCTTATGTGAGTTGTATTTGCTGCCAAGATTTTGTCACACGCCCTTGAAATTCCTTTTTGAAAACTCAGAATTCTGTCGAAGGACATGAATGATGGACAGTAATGGTATGTGAGTCACAAAGGACTCTTCTTAGCATCAAAAAGAAATAGAGAGACTAAGAAGACACTTAAGGTATCTCTTTTTATTCCAGATGCCAGAAAAGCACTTTCTTGGCAGTCAGCCATTCAGTCCCTGCTTAATTTTTGCAATTTTTATGCTGCTCCTTCAACAGATGTTTATCTAAATCATAGAAATCTCTGTCTTTCCCATTTGGACACTTTTAGTATTCAGTGTGACTCTGTGAATAACAATGCAGATTAAACGTTAATGAAATCTCCAAGGTATTTAAAAGCGTCCAGGTGTTCCTGTGAGCTTTTGTTAAGTTTTACAAAATTTTCTCAAGTTCTTACTAGAAAGGTATTACAACATTTCCACAAGCTCAAATTCCAAAGACTTAAAAAAGTTATAACTATGTTTCACTGCATACCAGTATAGCCTCCCTGCCCAAGGCTGTGCTAACATACTTATTATGCTGTGTGCATTCAGTTTAGGTAGTAACCAGCCAAGCTGTCCAAAAAAAACATTCCGGAGATCTCTGGATTGCCATGCCTCAGGATTGCTACAGCTAGTGTAAATATCAATGGTACAATCTCTGCTGGAGTAGCCAGGGGATTGGGCAAGTTACAAACTGCAGCTTGATATGTAGAAGTGCAGTTCATTTGAAGTGAATGTTTCTTTAATATATATATAT
>NW_017307121.1:412821-414017 GCF_000935625.1 Nanorana parkeri
TGTCTCTTTAATATATATATATATATATATATATATATATATACACAGGGCTTGAAAAATTTTAGGGTGTCACCAGTCAGTCAAAAATTTCACCAGTCAGCATGACCGGACTATCGGCCTTGCAATTTATGTTAACATTTTTTGGGGACAGATAGAGATTTCTTTTGGAGGTATATAATTACCTCGGGGGTTATTTTTTTAACTATATAATGAAAAAAGTACCCTAAATGTAAAAAACAAAACAAAAAAGTTTCCCTACATTATGTTATAAAACATGTATACCCATATTTTTGGTAAAACATAAAAGTCGGGGTCACGTCGGGTAAATAGACACCAAACATGTCAAGCCTTAAAATTGCGTGTGCCTGCAAAATCGCAAAAAACGCCCATAGGCGACGCTTAAAACGCTTTTACTGCTCATCAGTTTAGTGTTATCAGTGATTGATGGCCCTAAAATTATTGCTCTCACTCTGACGTTTGCGGCGATATGTAACATGTGCAGCACAATAGGCGCAGTCGGTGTTTTCGCATGTAGGCGCAACCGACGCATATCTGAGTGTGTATGTGGTGGGCGGGGACTTAAATTTTTTTTTTAATGTTATGCTTTTTTTATGATTCTTTCATTTTTGTATTACTTTTTTTTTTACACACAACTTTATTGCTATTACATCGGGGGCTAAGAAGCCCCCGATATAATAGCCAATTTACAAGACAGGTCCTCTTTATGGAGACATCAGGGGTCTCCAAGACCCCTAATGTCACCTAGGGACCCCCAGAGAAGCTGATGAAGCAGAGATCGGCTTCATCAGCTTCTGTAGCTGGAGAGTGACACTGAATGCAGGAAGTGATGTAATCTACATCACTTCCTGCATTCGGGGACTGAGAGGAGATCAAAGGGAGTTCGTATACTGAACTCCCTTTGATCTCCTGTCACAGAGCCGTGCCGCTCCCAGCCGCATCGGGCACAGCGGATCTTGGGACCGGAAACGGCAGTGACAGCTGCTAATACAAGTGATCGAGCGTCTCTAAGGAGATCCGGTAAGGAGTGCAGGAAGATACACACAATTTTGCACCAATAAATGTAACACTGTTTGAAGACAAGTCCTTGGTCTGGTCTCTAAACCTTGCAAGATTGCTCACCCCAGGGAGCAATTGTACCCGCTACCTATTCCCCAGCTCACAATATATATATATAT
>NW_017307121.1:414358-450692 GCF_000935625.1 Nanorana parkeri
AAAACACAACTTTTTCAGGGTCTTTCCTCTGGCAATGGGTGGGCCTCACTGCTGTACTGAATGGAGCTCAGGTAATGATGTGTGAGTGTTATTCAGTGCAGTAATACTCTTAATCCAGGTTGCATAATGTCACCATATGACATATGCAACGGTAGTGAGATATAGGGTGCGTTTACAGGAAGCACAGCTTAACTTACCTTCATCTATAACCATGTCTATTGAGACTTTCTTCAGTGGATACAAATTCACCTATCTGCGATACCTTATATTGGATTACATACCCAGTAAATGGATTACATTACATCCAGTGCCTATTGTCCTATTCGGACTCTATTTGTGCCTATCCTAATGTCGGATTTTGGCGTTTCATGAGTTTCAATGGACTGAAACAATTGATGAACACCACAAAAAATTTCGTTTATATTAACACAGGACATGTGTGTGAATTTTTTCTATATAGGCCCATACCAGGAACCCAACTGGTCTAACATGCATTGTTTTTAAAGGGGTTTTTTTTTTTTGGGGGGGGGGGGGAGCATATGTGTGTACATTTGGTAAATTATGTTTTTTTTTTCTTTTCTTCAAATAAATTGACTTGTCCTACTTTTGTTTGAAGAATATTCATTTGATCACACGGTTTCTCAGCCGATATCTGATGTGTAGCCAAGTGGGAACCTGTAGTTTCTTCTATATTCATTTAGAACACAAAGATAACAGCTGACAAGCCAGGAAGTGTTTACCATTGCATAATTTAGTTTATATTTTGATATGGATATGGTTTGTTGATTCATCCAACTTCTATCTTGGGTTCCCCGATTTTTTACAGAGTTAATATACGAACCATAAAGAATCCAGGATGGATATCAGCAAATTATAAAACATTTTCCTCGTACACAGAAATACAATGGCAAATCAAGGGCAAACTTTGAGGTGTCTTTTCACACATTTGACAACAGGAAAAATGTAGTGCTTATGAGCAAGACAGAAATTTGTTGACACAGCCAGATAGGTGGACAGCTTCCTGTCTACCTCCAGTGGCTGCCATGATGTGGCTTCTGCACTCACTAAAGCTTATTACTAGCTTCACACTTAAAAAGTAAACTCTATTATAAATGAAATAGTGAATGCTTCTGCCTGGAAATGAGCATGGCATGTAGCAAACCAAATGCTTTACATTCCATGGCACAAAAGCACATGGAAAAAAAGTTAATTTGAAAAGAAAAAGAATGAGAGCAGCTGCACAGAAACACACATTAGCTGTTCTATACTGGAACGTGAATTGTTTCCACTTTAGCAAATGACCCCTAGTGCTTCCAAACAATTATGAATCATCCATCATGGTTTATCTGGAAAAACAACCCAAGACCTTTCAAAGTACGTGATTTAAAAATGTTATTTGGGAATTGGGACCATGTCACTGTGTCCCACAAGGAACGCGGTTCATTAACTGTTTTTTGTTGTGCCATGTAAACCTATATGTAGGTTCTTTGACTTGCAGTGAACCTGTACTCCATTTTAGAATTTTATAAGTAAATATCCTTTTAAAAGTGGAACTAAACTCAAAAAATAAAGATTTGCTATGCTATAGGGAACGTTTTTTATACATTTTAATTGTGCCGAAGCAGTACGTGAAAAATGTCTTGTTTCTCTTTTTTACATGTATTTCCAAGTACATTTTCTGTTACGTGGGTGTGCCTAGACACTCCAGTGCCTACAGCATCATAGCTATATATCTGCAGTGTGAGATCTAAGGCACTGCTGCCTCTGTTAGTCGCCGGAGATGTGGAGTGAGATTTGGCCATGTTACTGCTGTGCTGCTCACTGTTCTCTTTACTAGAGACTCTGACATCAGGAAGGAAAACCCTGCCTCTACCAAGATGGTCACCTCCACACAGAGACACAGTGCAGAACAAGGCATAATAAGTTAATAATGGGAAAAGCTGGAGGGAGACCTCAGAGAGGAAATAATGGTAACTTATCGTTGTCGTCTGCCTTCCTTTTTTTGGGGCAGAGCTTCTAGGGTTCAGTACAGTGTCTTCTGTAATCACATATTTTGAGTTATTATAGCAGTGTTTATCCAAAAAGCCAGAACGAACTTTCAGTTTTAATCAGCTGAAAAAAGTGGCAGTGATTATGTTACAAAATATCAAATGTTTGTTTTCTCTGTTGTGCCGCAACTGCAACCACCTATTTAGTCATCACATCCAACCGGAGAACTGTCTTAGAACATAGAAGTGCTAAAGAGAACTTATTAAACAAGTGTAGTTATGTTCATTTTCTTAGTAGCTAATCTATTATGCAAAATGTGTACAAAAATAAATCCGTCCCTAAAATGAATTGATAGATTTACAACTGCAAACACAGCTCTAACAAATGTCCCCTAGTGAGTTTTTAATAAGCTACATTTCTTTTGGCATTGTGTTTGCATTTATAAAAAAAAGACTCTGGTGATTTAAAGCAGATCTCTTTAACCCAGCATTCCTAAAGATGACTTTTGAAAAAAATGTCTTTGTCTTTTTACAGTTTAACAACATGAGCCTGCCCTCTGCCTTCATTCTCACCTAGGGGAGAATGACATGCACCTTACTCCTGAAACCTTCGAGGGTATGAACCTCACATATCCCAGGAGGCTTCAGTTTTCACACAGCGGCTAGTGGAGGGTGGTCTTGCGGCAGGAGAAGGACAGACCTGACATCAGCCTACACAGGGCTTCATTTCCTAACTTGCAGAGGCTGAATGGCGCAAAATTTAATTGCAAATTTTCTGATATTTACAGACTCGCAACACAACATTTATAATGCTCTGATTGCAATGTTGGTTAAATGTAACCAGGTGAATGTGCGGTGAATGTTAAATATACAGTAGAATCAATTTTGGGTGAATCTGTGGCAAATGTGTGGGGAATAAGCAACAAATCCCTATACTGTAACAGCACAAGATGAAGGCTCTGATTTAGTACACAGCCGGATTGGTCTGTCCTTGCAAATTTTCTTTTATATTTTATCTAAATGAATAAATGCACATCCTTCTCAATATGAAATATGTATCTAATAATCTTCGGCTTACAATTTAAAAAAACACATTCATTATATCAAGATCAGTTAATCTATGATCTAAATCAGTTGAATATATTTTCAGTATTTTTCTTTTACTTCACCTACGTGGAGTACAAGATGCATTTTATATGATAATAATTTTGAACATGGCAAAAACAGTTACATGAACTGATATAATTCATGCATTTTATTATAACATTGTATTCATGTATAAATTAGAATTGTTGTTTAAAATTAAGCCTAGGAATTAATTTCCTTACTTATCTGTCTTAGTTTTTTGTATTGTACACAAGAGTGGCAACACAAGAGCTACATGGACAACTTTTACATTCCTGGTACTTGCAAACCTTCAAAGCACAGATCTGCTTCTGCAGAATGGTGCAAATGCCAAATAGCAGTTTTAGGTGAATTTGAGGTGAGTATCACAGTGGCAGGTTTAAAGGCTCAGTCCACCCAAGTTTAAAGGCCCAGTCCACCCACTTCATCTCTTTCATCTCCCAGGATTGAGTACCTGGGTCTGGGCACCTGCTGTTACCACTTTCGCAATTGGATTTGTATTAATTTTATGGAGGTGACGGAGCACACAAAGGTGGGCAGGGACACCTAGAACCCCAAGATGGACATGACCAAGATGGAAATTATGGCAGAGAGATGGTAATATTGGAGTATCCAAAACATACATGAAGCCAGATAAAAACAAATAGGCTCGGTGGTACAGTAAGCAGCAGTTCCAAATAAAGGACAGATTTTGGTGAATGTTGTTAAATGCTATTTGACCCAGTGGATGTGCAGATGAAAATTCTGCAGGAGTTATTTTAGAAATGCAGTGAATAATTGTTGAATTCACAGAAATGTAGCGAATAATTGTTGAATTCACAGAAATGTCGCAAATAATTGTTGAATGTAACATTCTATACTTAATAAATATACCTTCCAAATATATACATCCCAGCATTACTGAAAAAAGTATATAGTTTTTACAAACATACACATATTCTAGGGTTCATTTAAATAATTTGACAATATATTTACAACAGATTTACCATATGATTTTAAACATTGTACATACACTCATACACCTCATGCTTCAATACAGTTTTAGCTGCCATAGTCACTCAAGATTATACTGATCTTATAGCTAACAGAACAATGTCTTTTAAATAGGGTACTCTTTCTACATTTGTAGGTAAACTCTAATAATATAAGTAATCGAGCCATCCTATCTCCTAATACAGCAAAAAGCTTTGCTAAGTGAACAGTCTTGGTTCCTTTAGAAAAACAACTGCATTGTTTTTAATAATTATTGTTGTAATTTATGTTTTTTTGTTTGGAGAATGAGCTAGGAGGCCCCCCATCAAGTGGCCATATTAGCCAATAAAGTATCCCTATTTTCCCAAATTTGAAAAAAATAAGTATTTTTATAGGTGTAGTTTTTAGGTTCCTTTTGCATTACTTTCTTTCTGTGCGTTTGTAGGCAGAGACAAGGTTACGCAATTGTGCTTTAATAAAGGAAATAAAATGTGTGTCCTCCTTTCAGCCTGGTATGATAGATATGCAGGCTGGTATCCCTATGGAAAGAGTAGGTTCACTTCTCAAAGCAACAGCAAATGATGAGGATGAGCGAGGTTTTTGTTTTTTGTTTTTTTAGCATTACCAGTGTCCTGAAGAAAATTCTAGCAGGAGATGGTAAGTGGTTACTGTGATGATAATGAGGTTTGAGCCTATTCATATTAAATATGTAATTGTCTTGTCACCTAGCTTAAAGCAATGCAGCCATTCATTTAGTTGTAGTGACCTCAGTTGGCCAGGTCTCTTCAAATTCCAAAAAACAGAGATCCTCTAATCTGGGCCTGTAATCTTTATAGTTCTTAAGTGAAGAACTAAAACCAATTGTTATCTAGAGTTTCCCCTGGAACTGTTGTTAATCAGTTTAAGTGATACCCTTATGATCAGAATGGTAAATTCCTAATAGCATGGCAATGGCTTTGCCCAGCTCAGCTAATCCCCTAATAAATTATCAATTGACAGGTTTTAGATAAACACACAGGCCTTGTAAGGATAATGATCCAGGTTACCTCAGTCACCCTTGAGTCAGAAAACAATATAATAGTTACAATATCAACCCAATTTCATAACTTGGAAATGGACACATTGATATTGTAAAATTAATTGTACACATAACTATGTACCAATAATTTATCAATTATGATGGTCTGGGGCTGGATAAGTAACATTAAACTTCCTTGGCAAGTCATATGTCATACATCTACCAAATTTAGACTTGATTAGAAGCTAATTTATTGTAACACAATAACCCATAGCATATTGCGGATTAGCTCATGATCCTAGAGGAATATGATTATTAAAACGAACGTTAACTGTTTGGGAGGAGCAGAGGAGGACATCGTAAGGTTTAGCCCTCCTGCTTCCACTCCCCAGCCCTGCCTCAGGGGCCGGCTCTGTTACACCTCCTAGAGGGTTGACAAAAGGATGCTGCAGAGGCAGCTAGGGAGGGTCTTGTTTTAACATCAAGAAGAGGAATCCTACAACATCAAGAAGTTTGTAACATCCCAGAGTTCCCCTTTAATATCTGGAAATCATCTGTGCAAGCCTTGCTTAGAGAAGAGCCATTCAGACCCATCTTTCGCTTATTGAACTCTGTACTCTGTCAGAAAGTATAAATACAGGACTGTTGAGTATTCCTTTTTATTTTACTGTTGTTATATACATTTGTCTCTCTTTATTAATATATTTTTCTGTATATTTTTCTGCACTTTTTCTTTTAATAAAAGATGATCTTAAAAATGTATAAGCTTATCTCTTGGTTCTAAATAAGAATTATTGCCTCTGTGGAGAGCACTACTGTATATTTAAACCTGTAATCTTCCTGTCTGAAAGGACAATGGTATCAAAGGCTTTGTTTAAGTGTTTTGAATTGTCACAACATTTGCTGGGAACGGTCCATGTTTCCGTTAAAAAACACATTGTTACAGCAAACTTTTGGTGTGTAAAAGGTTAACTGCAGAGTTAACCAACCCGAGTGATGATCACTCTCAGTCTGCTGGCCTGAGGTTGTTGTCCCGTGAGCTGGTAATCTCTGTGCAGGGTGAGGCTGAGAGTGGCATCGTCACAACCTTGTGATGGCTCACTCGGTTCAGAACTGCGTGTAGTCACATGTTATTGACGTACAGTGGGTTCGGACCAGGCCCGTACGTCACAGTTACCCCCACTTCTGGAGGTACTTTAATTGACATAAAACTCCTTTAAATTTAGCAGCATCTAAATAAATGCAAGGACTCTACCACCAGAGGATCCCGTAAAAAGGAGCAAACCAATGTGGCTGCATTCAGAAAATGAGCAGCATAAAGAGCCTTCCACTGGATAATTAGTGTAGGTTCAGCAATGGTATGTGCCCAAAAAATGAGGTCCTCTTCCTACTGGAATATACTGAATTACCAGGTTTTTCCATCAACAGATTTTTTTCTTGTGGCACGGGCATATTCCAAGATGACAACGCCAGAATTTAATTGGGCTCAAATTGTGAAAGAGTAGTTTAGGAAGCATGAGACATCATTTTCATACATGGATTGGACACCACAGAGTCCAGACCTTAACCCCATTGAGAATCTTTGGGATGTGCCGAGGAAGTCTTTATGCAGTGGTCTAGCTCAACCATCATCACTACAAGATCTTGGGGAAAATGGAGGTGAGTAACTACCATATGATCACAAAAAGGTTTAACATTTATATTATGCAGTTCAAAGCCAGATTTATGTTCACGTCTGGGTTTTTTTTTTTTACTTTAAAAGAAACCTGAACAACAGATTCACAATAATTCTCCACCTCAAGCAACACATATTTATTTTTTCTTTGGTCCCCCGTGGCTCTCTTTGGCTGCTGGGAGCAATAGAAGCCATCCACTGTAACCTATGAGCTGCTAAAGAAGTCTCAGGATATCTCTCTCATCAGAAGGAAGAAGGGTTAGAATATCTGTCAAGCATTTATTGCTTTTTGTGTCTTTCTTTTTAACACTTCCATCCTTTCTTTTCATAAAGAAGAACTCTGGGTACATTTTTAATTAACCCTTGCAGTGGAGCTACCCTCAAACTAAAATGTTTAATTGCTCGTTTTGGTCTAGTGCTGAATATAAAAAAGTTATACTTATGCGATACTCTGAGCCGGCTTGCTCTTAGGGCTCAGTCACAACAGATGCAGTGCGTTCCGGCCCGATTCTGGCCAGACTGCATGGCATCGCATTGCAGCCGGCTCACTATGTTGTGGGGCAGGATGGGGCGTGGTGGTCCATTGAAGTGGCTACGGTGCCATTTCCTTCAACGGACTGCCACGCCCACTCCTGCCAACAACATAGTGAGACAGCCGCAATGCGATGCAGTGCAGTCTGGCCAGAATCGGGCCGGAACGCACTCCATCTGGTGTGAACGAGGCTTTAGACTGTCCCATGCAGCACCTCTCCACCTCCATTGCAGCGGTCTCAGGTCTGTAGGTCATTACATTCTATAAACAGTGTATAAGACGCGAGGATGACAACGGACATACCATTGCCGCAGCGAAGGAAGAGACAGGCTGTAGGGACAGCTGGCTCGGAGGTTCGCGTGAGTATTACTTTGTTATTTTCAGTCCTAGACCAAAACGAGCAGTTAACCCTTGCAGTGCCAGGGTTAATAAAAAAATGTACCTGGAGTTCTTCTTTAAGAAGGTGTCACTCAGGAAGGAAATAAGGGGAAATGTCCCCAATGAGGACACAGATAGCAATACAAACTTGACAGAAGTTCTGCCACATACCCACAAATTCAAGAAAAGTGCTTTAAAATGTGAAAATCAATGTTTAAATGTGAGAGAGAAGAATGCTTTTAAAATAATTTCCATTAATGTATATAAAAATAAGAACATTCAGAGCCCTGAGCATATATTATCATACCCAGCTATATTATCATACCCAGCTGTGCACTATGAGATGTTCACATTTAAGCCCTTCAGAAGATGAGTCACAACTCATAAGATAGACCATTTGGCATCACAAGCCCACAATAGCATCAATTAAAATACAAGCGGGCTGATGTCAGTAAAGCATAGATGAATGTGCTTGAAGGAAAAAAAGAGAATTCATTGGTCACCAGTAACATACATTCATTATCAATATATCCCAATTAAAACCAGCATTTCTCTCCAATATTGCTACTCTTTGGCAATGCAGGCCCATTTTTACCACGCCTTAGTATGAAGCTACTACCTGGGGATTGTCACTGGCAAATGCTTTCTGTATGATTCACAATGGAGATTGAGAGCTCAGCTGTTCTATTATAATCCAAAGTGAGATTTAAATACCACATTGATTAGTAATAGCTGTTGAATGGCACTGAACGGGTCAATGGTACTAAGTCTTAACAATATCACCACACCGGTGTTCTGTTTCAGACAGAATTTCTAATTAAACATGTTGATTAAAAAGTTGGCCACAAGTTCGATAACTATTAACGAGGCAATTAAAATAAGGATGGTAATTAGAGACAAAGAAGAGTGATTTGAGAATTTGATCTTTCCCAATTGTATTTTGGGTCAATTACTCCTAGTGCTTCACAGATTGAGCAAAATTAAGAGCTGTGAATCATATCCTAGCTGTTTAGCACACAGTAGATTAACAGCAGCTTTGTCTGAAGTACAGCTTCAAAGTGAAAGATTCTACAAATCACAACCTATTCATAGATCATATTCATCTACATTAGTAAGTGTGGAAAAGAAAGAACACACTTATCAGACTTAGTGCACTTTTATTAAAACAAAAGAAAAGGGGAAAAGAGGAAATGCTCTGCTTTCTTAGATGAATGCCTGTAGTAACACAAAAAGTTCCAGTTACAACATGTGGTGGCAGCTTTTGCTTGTGTGGATAAAGGGTAAATTATAGAGTTAACCGGCCCTAGTGATGATCACTCTGTTTTCTGGCACTTAAACTGTTGTTCCACAAGCTGGGATATCTCTCTACATAGTAAGGCTGAGAGTACCGTGGTCACATGTATGTTTTAGTATTAGAAAACAAAATGATCATGGTTTTATGCTGTACATATCCTCTTCCATGTCCCCACAGCAGCTCCTGTCCCCTTTGTTATGACTATGTTATCAGTCACTCATCCCCTTATAATTTTTCAGCCGCCACCCTTTTAACATGTAACTCAGTCCTCTTTTACAGTGGTCATTCATTCTCTTGTATATATCAGCAGTCACTCCACAGTCACAGCACAGTTGGTAAAGCATTAGCCCCTCATAGTCTCCTATACCAGGGGCAGCAGCCCCTTACAGTATTTCATGACATACCATAGCAGCAGGATTTCTGCAACACAACTTTGGTCACACTCTATCATGTAATAGTGGCAATTATGTCTTTGTGAATTATTTGATGGTTGCAGTCATCATGTTCAAGAGTGTCTTTATGGAATCCCCACTTACATTGTACATGCATAATTTGTAAAAGGTTTCAGTTTAAGCTTTTTTTGTGAAACATATTAAATCCAAACCTTATGTCATGATTGATTAGACTTCTGTACTTCAACCAGCAGGCTAGAAAATAACATATAATTCAGTGAACAGATCAGTGTAATCTCCAGCACCAAATAACATCTATAGTCCGAACCTCTACTAGAGGCTGCCACAGATGACTCCTCCTTGTATGAATACTAGGTACCTAGCTACCTCTTGTTTTATTAAACTTTTAGTCATTGGTCTTAAGGTGCCCATACACCTGCCGATTATCGTACGATAATCGCAGGTGATCCTGCGATCGTACGATAATCGGCAGGTGTATGGAAGGCGTGCGACCGCTTCTACTGTACGGTCACACGTCTTTTGTCTCCCGAGCAGGCTTGAAAATCCGCAGAGAATCGTATGATTTTCGGCGGGTTAGTGGCGTTCTCGGGAGACAAATGCCGAACGGGCCAGCGTGTGCAAGTGCACACTGCTCGCTCAGCATTGCAGTCATCGGAAGCCCTCCCCTCAGCGGGGCGGGCTTGGGATGATCGCAAGTACGATCTGCCTGTCCAAGATGGGCAGATCGTACAAGCTTTTAATTATCTTACAACCATCGCACGACTTTCATCGTGCGATGGTTGTAAGGTGTATGGCCAGCTTTAGACAAGCTCACAGATTAAATAGTCAGAGTGATGTTTGAACTTCTGATCAGTATACTTCTTCTAGATCAGTGCTTCAGGAAGTATTGAAGCCATTTAATCAGAATGACAGCCTGGCAACAAGCATATCCAAAAGGAAAATGCAGCAAAAGCAGCTTCTATGTCTTCACCGTACAGTTTTCCTAAAAACGTCAGACAGTCTTGGCTGCATCCTTATGACCACCTGGGTCAATCGTTCTAGTTGCCATCAAAGGGTGCCACAGATAAAATCTGTATGAAACGTGATTTTAGATTGTTTGCTATGGATTATTGCACTTTGTACATCTTTACTGTATTCTAACGAATAATAACCACACACAGGAGAGAACAGCATCATCAATTTTAAGGTAAAGTAAATGTATCTGATGTTTTGTGTTTGTTTCTCAAGCATATTATGTGGTAATACAGACCTCTGATATACTACTAAGTCAGACATAGATAATAATAGATTTAAAGTATATGAAAATCTTGAATTACTTTTATTTGCTCCCTCTTGGCCTGATAAATGACAGGCCAAGGCAACATTTGAACAGGTTTTTTGTATCTGTTAAAATGTCCTGTGAGCCTACCAGAAATTGTTTTCAGCCCTGCTAACTTCAATGATCCAATCATGTAAAGCAAAAATCCTGTTTATTAATTTGTCCTTTGAGGTGATTGGCTATTATTTGCAATGTAAATTTCCACCTAGCATCAGTTAGTACGTTAAGTGACACTAAACTCATAAGTTAACTCTTAAAAATTCATTCAAGTACCTTAGCTATTAACAAAAATGTATCTTATTTGTGTATCACTCGGCTGTAGATCCTCAAATCATCTCTGAATTGATGCTGACACTGTCCTTCCTTCTGGAGGGTGGCTACTTTTGTTCCCCATGGCCTCTGTGTGTGTTGTAAAGTAGCCGCCACTACAAGCTCGCTCCTGTGATAGACGACAACTTCAATACAAATGAGTAAACTAAGCATGAGATTGTAGACCATCATGGGAGTGAGATTGGAGTGGTGGCTATTTTACAACACACACAAGGACCATGGGGAACAAAAGTAGCCACCCTCCAGAAGGAAGGACAATGTCAGCAACAATTCAGAGATACTTTGAGGATCCACAGCTGAGTGATAACCAAATAAGTTACATTTTTGGAAATAGTTATGGTACCTGAATGCATTTTTAAGATTTAACTCCTGAGTTTAGTGTCACTTTAAGTGATAATTCACTTGGCAAATTGAACAACCTCTAGTAAACCCCACTGAGTTGCATTTTATTCATAACAATTATCTATAATTATAACCTTTACATTCTACCATTAGTGGTTAGATATCATTGACCTTTTTCCACAGATACCATGACTAGGAAGTAAAGTTATACTATTTCACATTAATTTGCTGTATTTTAGACACAATTTTCTTGCCTTGTATATTAGAATTAGTTACTTAATATTATCTAACCTCACTGTGTGTAGACTTGACTTTCTGCTTGTTGGCCCTCAGCTAACTAGGATTCAGACTGGGGAAGGGTGTTCCAGCATGGCTGTGTTTATTATATTTGCAAAAATCATATATGTTGGAAAGAGGTAAACAAATAATAAAACAGGTGTCATAAATTGATGAGGATGTAGGTATAAACAGTATCTGCTTATTCATAATCCACACTCTGGGAAAAATATAACCACCCCATTCATCCCTTTCGCCCACCCCTGCTTGCCCATACTGTGGGGTTTTTATTTTTCATTACTCTATGAAACAAGTGATACTCACCTAAGTCCCCCTTGCAGGACCCTTGCCGGAGCCATTTCTGGGGGTGGGGAACCGCAGATGGTCCCTCACTAGTCCGTTACCTACTGTACCCTTGCAATTACATCACTCATCATAGGAAGTAAACAAAGGAAAAGGGAAGACTCGGGACTGCAGCATCACATGATCACAGCCTTAAGTAAGTTAAAATGCCTATTAGACAGGTTTTTTTTTTATTCCAGTAATCAGTTAGGGGGGGGGTCTTTAGTATTATTCTGGATATGGGCTTTACATTTTCCTTTCATTATGTTTTCAAAGATATTCAGATTCACTGTTGAAAGCAGGGTTTCCTATCTACAATTCTGCAAGGCGGGCATGTTGGGCAGAGATTAGATGTGCTAGCTTCCTTCTGCTACCCATAAGACTTTTATGTCTTGCAGCCTACACTCGATTAGATCAATTGACATATGATGGCCTTTAAATAAGCCATATTCTTAACACTGTGAAACAACAAAAGAAAACAAGTATGTGACTGACGTTTTAGAAAGCATCAAATGTGTTCGTTTATCAGTTAACACATTAAATCGTTCATACACCTCTGATCTGCACAGCAGATGATCAAACATCCAAGCATTTTGCACAGAGATAGAAGCATTAATTTGCAATGATTGAAGAAAGAATGACTTGCAACCTATTCGACAGCAGGAATGGGGCTCTGCCTCTTTTACTCGCCTTTAATGTTGCTCTTAACTTTCAAGTACCAATCCGCTCCCCCTCACTATAACACCAACAACTTTATTGTTCTGGTCAAGTCCCGACCCTTCCTAAATCCCATGAAGGAGATCACCGGTAACTGCCTGAACCTCTGCTAATAATTGTGCTTCCCAAGCACAAAGTTTAAGAAGATGTGTGGGACTGTTTGTTGACTGAATCATCTGTATCTGTGAGTCAAGATCTAATGTCTGCCTGTTCAATTTCCATGAGGTGTACTTAATTTTTCACATTAATATGTGTGGAAATTTGCAGGGGGACTAGAAGAAATATGTAGGTGCATATACGGCACGTAGTTTGTTTTAATAACAGGCTGTAGGTCTATTTTAATCATTTAAATTGCCTGATAATCTAATAGTAAGATACAATGGCAACACGAAGACAAAGAGAAACACTTTAGAGTAAAGTATGTAGGTAAAGGACACACCCCAGGTAAATGGCCATTTACACAGACAATAAATAATTAAATGCCAAAAATTTTCTTTTTTATACGGATACTTTACTTTATAGTGGCTTTTTCAGGTAACAAATGCAATCATTTAGAGGTTGGATAAAAATTTTGGTATTGTGTAAGACTTTTGGTAGTTAAACAATGTTAATACATCAGACCAGAAGGAGGAAATACTGAGTTGTGGAGAGGGACCAATGGATTTGGTTCCAAAAGAGGAATAGTCCCTTCAAATGAGGGACACTTGAGAGCAATGCAGAGATAGCAGCAGCCAGACAACACAGTATTCCAGTTCATTGACTACTGTTACACAGTAGTCAACTATCAAAAACAGTGCAATATCAAGTCTTTCTCTGCATACTTCCCAACTTTCTTATAATGAAGAACGCCTGTCAGTGCAAAGTATGATGCAACTGACACACCCTGCCACACCCCCAGCTACAAATACAATAAGGAATAAGGGTGCATTCACACCAAATTGGAAGGAAATCACAAGTCAACGGAAGGGTTCATTGACTTGCAATTGTACGTTCTGATTTTCTTCCTATTCATTGCGTTGTGATCCATGTTTCAACACATGCTAACGGCCGGGCACAAAAAAATGAATAGGTATGAATGGGGCTAGTTCACACCGGATCTGTTGTGTTACGCTGCACTGAAAAAAAAGTAGTGTATGTTCTACCTTTTTTTCAGTGCAATGTAACACAATGCAACAGAATGGCGCAGTGTGAACTAGCCCCAATTCACACCCTTTAATTTTTTTGGTGCCCTTCCGTTAGCATCCATTGGAAAAGGGAGTGCAACACAATGGATCCAGTATGGATGGGCCCTTAATGCACGAAAAATATAAAATAAAACATGCTTTATTCACCTCTACTTTTCCTTTATACTGACCTTTGGATTTTAACAAATACAATCATAAGAGGATGGAGAAAAATGTTTAGCATAGTTTAACACTATTGGTAGATAAATTGCACATTGTATTATAGAGGTCTATACATCAGACCAGTAAAAAGAAGGTAAGAGGGACAGAGCAATTTGGCACAGAAAGAGAGAAACTACCTCCAAATGGGGAACAATTGGGAGAAGCTAGACAACACAGTATTCCAGCACAAAGAGACCAATATCAAATCTACATTGTGCAATTGTGGTCAACATTATAGTGGTTAATATAACAGACTTACCATTCTAGCATCCCACAAGGACAAAGTCTTGTCTGCAGAGCTGGTGAGCACAATGTTGGAGTAGGGAAGGAACTCAATACTGTTGACAGAGTCCACATGGCCTCTCATGGTGTACCTACACCGCTCACTGTCATAAACAAGAGCAATAAGAGGTTATTTTATGACCCACTGCCAAGCAAAGACACAGAAAAAAACTGTTTTTAAAAAACTTTACTTGGAAATCTGCAAATTCATGCACTGCATTAATATTTGAAAAGTTTAGATAAAACAATGAATACTGCATAGTAAAAATATTTTTCCACACTATTGCAGAAAACCAGCAACTGTCCAAAATTTGCATACAAAGAAAGTGCCTCCGATATTTAATATTAAACATAGTACTAACACTTTCCATAATTGCAATAATGTATTCAGGCAGAGAGAACACAAGCACAGCATCTGAAAGAACAAGAATATAAGCAGTTCAGTAAGTGAGATAAAACGTATAGGAGTTAATTTTTAGTTTGCATGTCGATATATCAAGTAATTACTATTCCATCGCACGGTTCAAGACAGATTTCAACTAGTTTGGTTGCCCTCTCTCTGGGCTGCTTATCACTCAATCTCCGCAGTAACATATATAGCTGCTTTAAATAACATATCCCAAATGAATTTCCTGCAGAGCTATGAGATGTAATTATACCTCACACCTTTACGTGTCAACAAGGAAAGCAGGCGGACTACATAGGAAACCAGAACACATAGTGCATATGGTACTCACTTACAGTGATTGACACAAAGGAGAGACAAGTGGACTGCACGAAGACTAGGGTGAGATTAATTAGCTGCCACAACAGGAAGCGCCTGGCTGAGATATTTTGCAATGTGAAAATGGACTAAGGTGATGGACCCTGACAGGCTACGTGTGAAAGAGACAATGCGAGAATATTCATACAGTACAAGTAAATGTACATTTTACCATATAAAAATGAATGGGACTCTGATAAGTTTATCTCAAATTATTTATTTGCATTGGAATTGTGGCATTTAAAGTTTAGCAGAAGTAAAAGGGATGGAATGGTCAAAGAAATTTAAGACAGGAGGAATGATGCATAGGGGGTTGATTTACTAACGGCAAATAGGCTGTTCACTTTGCAAGGGAATTTTCCCTTACCTTTGTGACGTTCTGCTGACTTCCATCTTCTAATAATGTGCAAATAAAAACACAGGTTTTTTTAAAATTTTCTGTGCACATGACTGGGTATTATTTGAGAAGTGGATTTTCACCACATTCACTAAGCTTGGAGAAAATCCCCTTGCAAAGTGCAAATTCCCTTACAAAGAGAACAGCCTATTTACATTTAGTAAATCAACCCCATAGAGTGGTCTTTAACAGCTTTTCTCAACCAAGGTGTCATGGCTGGGGTGTCTACTGGCTTTGTCATGGGTGACTTCAAATTTTTGCAAAATGTCATGCATTTCCATGGTGGCCACCAGCACCCTGGAAATGCATGTTGCTAATCCAGGGTGGACAGAATCTAGGACCTCCCCCACATTCAGAAGAGGACAGAAGTCCAGCTCCATCCAAACCGGCTCCACCTCTTGCCCTCTGCCATGCTGCTGCACTGTGCTGAAGATTATGGGGTAGGACTCTGTGAACGGGGAACTAAGAACCCTGATTTGAAGGGGGGCTCTGAACGTGAAGAGGGGCCGCTGATGTCAAGGGGGGAGTCTGATATGAAAGGAGGGGACACTGACGGGAAAGGGGGGGGGGCTTTTGATTTGAAAGGGGGCTGCCATATCTTTTTGCTTGCTTTTTCTCTCATAGGGTTCCCCTAAAATTTATACCAGACCACTATCTAGGATAAGGGTCTTTTGGGGGGAAACATGTTTTACATTCATGTTTTTTACATTTCAAACTGGGGTGCCTTGTGATTTTGCACATTTTTAAAGGTTGCCATGACTGGAAAAAGGGTAAGAAATGCTGGTTTATAAAGTGACTTCTCATTTGAATTCACATCACCCACAAGTCTTGTAATTTTATCAACATCTTTTTACATTTTTTAGATTTAACCTTTTCATTACATACCTTATTTTATACCCACTGACATAATGTTTTGGCCTCTGTGTTTCTCTATACAATGCTGGTAGATCATTGCTGGTGGGAGGGGCCAGCAGGGTGCTGTACATAATTATCCTGAAAACTGCACAGCACAGTGCTCCTCTTCAAAGCCTTCAGCGGCCCTGATGCAAGCAGTGGGTTGGTTCTTAAAGGAGCTATGCGAATATCAAATATAAAAATGCCTCAATGCGTAGATGCCAGTATGTAGGAGTGGCCATTCCTACATGGACAGTAAGGCTAGGGAGGAAAGACAATGTTGGACATCCTCCATCCAGGAATTGAGGCAGGCTCTACCTGACTTGCTGCAGCTACTAATGCAGATTGTGAGAAAATCACAGTGTGCAGTAAAATCGGAGTAAGCTATTTCAGTGCAGGAGAGAAACCTGTACAACTGTACGAGACTAAAGGTAAGGCTGAATTTCAGCTTGTGTGTGCAGACAACTCAGAGCAGGTATTTTTCAACTGAAAACAATTAATCACGTTTTTAATTAATAAATGTCAAGGTATTTCTCATTTTACTTTGGTTCTAGTACATGAACATGGTTGGAAAATTGCTAAATTTATGTCATGAATACAGTGGACCTTCGGTGTCACTGAAGGATGTCAGCCAACTGCAGGAAGCAGGAAAAAATCCAAAAACAGGCAAAAGGCCAGGTAGAAGGTGAATATGATCCAAAAACTGGAAAAGGGCACTAGGCACTAGTAATTAAGGGAAGGTGTGGGCTGCTGCATGGCTGAGTACTGGCTAGTAGGAAACAAAGGATCAAGCCTAATCAGTAGCAAAGCAGGATTTTATACACCAACAATATCAGATCACATCCAACATTTATGAACCCAGACATAGCAATCTGCAGCCCTACCTAGGACTGCCCCTCTCTACCATTTTACCTATTGAGGGCTTCATCACTTGGTCTGTGATCAAGTCCACATTGGGTTAAATGTTAGAGAGAAGTGGTGGTAGGCAGGGCTGTAGTGTTTTATGTCTGGGTTCAATAAAGTTGGATGTGATCTGATGTCATTGTTGTGTGACTTCCAGCTATCCAGTTCATAGAGCATGGTTGGTCTCTGGCCATCACCCGGAGTTCCAGAGGTGGGGAATTTTCACACAGGCTTGGAGCAGTCACATCTTTCAACATGCTTAAGGCTAAGTGTTGCAATAAATTTCAAAGTACAAGCTTTAGAAGATACTTTTACACCCTCCAAGAACTCCCAAAAACAATGCTTGATGATACTATGGAATTAATATGAAATATAATAATGGGAATAAGGGGCATTAGGGCAAACGTTATAACAAAACTGAATGCTTAACAGATTGATATCTGATTTGCCAATCAGCAGCTAGAGGAAGAACACAACACAGGCAGTCCAGCAATTGAAAATGTGACTATATTGTACTTGTAAAGAGATAGCAGATCTTCCAAGCCCTGCTGTACAAGGTCTGTATTGTGCTGGTATCTAGGGTTTTCTTTGTAGTGCATTAATCAAAGGTGGAGATGAGAGGGATAGAATAGGTCCTAGAAGCACCTCATGGAATGTGCCTTATTAAAAACCAGACCCTGTATTCAAACATACATTTTTGGCAAATCATTATAAACACCCACATACTTGTGTCTTTAGGTATATAAGTAGGGGATCAAGGGGCTACATTTCATCAACTCAAAAAAAACAAATATTTTAAGTCCCTTGGATAAGGTGATTTTCAGCCCTGTTGGTTAAATATTCAAAAAAGTTTGCTCTAACTGTATTTCCCTTGTTCATTTCATATATATTATATTGTCGTTGTATTATATTTGTACTGAAAGCTGATCCTGAATATCATTTGAACTGTATATACTATTCTGAAAGTGGTATTATATGTGTGACAGGAATTATTGTGCAAACAAAGGAACTCTTTCTTTCTTTTATTGTTGACTGGAATAGAGTTACCAGACTGTCAGAAAAGGAAATTTAATCATTACAAATGTTAACAGGGTGAGAATACATTTTTATTTTTTCAACTGCTTTTAACAATAAGACATTATGATTCTTTTTTGCAAGAGAACTGCATATTTAAAGTGTTCCTGTCCTTAGGGAAGTACAGGGGCTGCCATTGGTTGCTTCCTTCTAAAAAAAATATTGTTTCCTGGTTGTGTCAATACTGTCACAGACCTGGAACAAGCCTGGTATAGATGCGTGTCAGAAAAGTGTCAGCATTCCTTTATACTTGTTTAGGGTCAGGCATTGAAACTACTGCATCTATTACAAACAGGCAACCAGCTTTTTTAGGAATTGTCAACAATGGCACCTCCATAATTCTTGAATGACAGCTTTCCTTTAAGGTGAATGTCTTAAACTGTCTTTATAAGATGTCTTCAGATTAACCAAAGTATTTAATCAACAGCACTGGACAATAATTCACATAATATAATAATTAACCTTATAAAAACACTAAAAACCTTTTAGACACTTTAGGAAATAAGGCACATATTGGCAAGTAATGAACTACGATTTAATTAATACAGACCAGGGAGGATGATAATAGCACACATGCAAATGGATTCAATTGGAAAAAAACAATTAAAATGGTCTTAAGTGGCTTCTAAATCTTTCTGAATGTCTTATGTGTGATTTGTGGCTACTGTCACTAGTAAAATTCTTCATGATCTAGCGGAATTGGCTTTTGTTCTCTTTTTTTCTAATATTAAACGAAGGATCAGAGTTAAAGTGGACTTTTACCCATATCTTTAAAATAACAACAAACACACCTTTAGAAATGTTTAGTAATGACAATCTACAAACACATACTTCTAGATAATTGCCGGCTTTGTATTCTTTGCATACCTTATATCTATTTTCTTCCCGTCTTCTGACAGTGGCCATGTTTACCAAGGGCAGACTACTAGCTCTTCTTTTACTTCCTGGACTTCTGGCACATGTGACTAGGACATGTGACCATGCACATCATCTCAGGGGAGGAAAATGCCTTTCACCTGAGATCTCATGAGATTACAGATGAGATTTCCCAGCAATCCCAGTGTGCATTGCTTTGGCAAACTGAAGTAATTTTGCCCTTTTAAAGCAGGAAGTGAATGCTCTTCAAGTTCAGGTATTTCAGAACTACAGCATATTACACCTGACATGTCTATGTTATTATTAATCATCATAGCAGGGGAAATAAAGAACACATTGTTTTCATACAAGCCTACTAATACATACAAAGTACAATATCAAAAGATAAAACGTGTTATAAAACATGTGTTAAAAGGTAGAGATTTCCCCTTCTGGTGTAGTTGAAAGGAAATCTTGAAACATGGAAGTTGTTTGTTGTTAGGGGCATAGTAGGAGTCTATGGTGGCATTGGTATCACAGATTTGACCTACAAAGATAGGATCACAAGTAAAATACATGGAAGGTTTGACATTGATTGTTTAAAGCCTATCAAGATGTCCTACAGTCATGGTACAGATCTGTAGGTAGCTTGCACTGAAATATTTAGGGTGGGATGTTAAAGGGAGAAGTTAATCTCTTGCAAGCATATTATATCAGCATGTTTAAAATGAAATTAAAATAAAGTCTTGTTAGGTATATTGGGTTATTTAAGGCCTTAAACATTGAGAGATTTTAAGTGTCATGGTATCTGGTTGGGGGAAATTTGAGGAGAGGATCAGTATGAATATGTAAGTCCAAGTTCGGTAAGAATTATGGGAAGGACAGGGGTCAAAAGAGAGAGAGGAGATATAAAGCCAACTGTGGTAGTGAAAGGAGGAAAAACCCAAATAGTAAAAGGCATTCTACGGAACTATGGAAAAGGTGTTACAGCCTCAGCAAGTCCCATAGAATAATGGTGACAAGTGAACCGCCAGTGACTGTGACCCTGGGGCAGTCTTGAGATTGCTTCGGTATATAGTGAGTGACTAAACGTAGTGCTGCATGTATAGGAATGAGAAATAAAGCCCTCTTCCAGGAAAAGTAATTAATTAATCCTTAATTGTGCAGGGATGCATTACATAAATAGATTTAATGTAAACAGAATGGCATCTAAAGATAAGATGAGGAGGCAAGATAAAATAGGGACAGAAGTGGGCTGTGATAATATCACAGTAAAGTGAAAGATTCCAGATTTGTGGACTAGTAACGCAGTCGAGGTGCACCAGGCAGCCTACCTCGTGTCTCTGAAACCAATGTACAAAGAGAGCAGAGTATTGGGTTGCCATTGAGTGGGCGTGAGGTGATCAACGGGTCATGTAATATTCAGAGAACCATAGTTTAGGCCATGCACAACAGTGTAAATGATGTATTCTGACTGTGTCATCCAGCATAAGAAATTTAACATGACTTGTGATAGGCAAGAGGTAGGTGGTTAGGTCATTCCCCAACACACCCACAAAAAATAAGCAAGATAATGGGGCCAGAAGCTGAGTTTTAAAACCATACCATATATTCAGAATGGGTATGATAATTGGATTTTTTTGCAGTTTGGTATGGTCACAAGCCCAATTGAGCAATTCTAGGGGAACAGTCAATTCTTGGTAGCAAGTTATTTTTCTTTGGAGTGATCTATTATACTAATATAGCTAATGTTATTAGTCAGGGAGGCCTGTATTATCCAATAATGAATGCATTTTTTGTCAAGGTAGAATATGTAATTTTTTTGTTTTTTCTTATAACAAAGGAAGCTTAGAATAACTGTTTTAGTTTAGTGATAAAGCTTTTTGACATTTTAACTGGGATAGTGTGTGAAAGGTATAGCACATTGGTAATAATTGTTTTTCAATAGAATTAAAGATATTTAACATTTCATTTATCTAAAGTATTTGTATGTTTGACATTGGGGGAATTATATTTGATTTATGGGAAGCTACGTTTAACAGGAAAGGAGTAAGTAATTGTGTTCCGGGATCATGGCTTAATGTTAAACATTACAGATTTAAGGCAGATTATTTTGAATTCTGAAAAATGTACTAATGATTGCAGTCAATGAGTTTGATTCTGTGCAGTCAAGCAAAACAAATGGCAAACACACTCATCAATTCGTCACCAGCTCTACCGCAAGGTGCACATGGAAGGGCTTTATACAGTACACCAGCAAAAAGGTTCCCAGCACACTCAGCAGCCAGCATGCAAAAAAACCTGTCTCACCGCTAAGGTTAAAAACAGAGGTTTAGATACACGTCTGGCTGGTGGTAAGTGTGCTGGGAAACTTTTTGCTGTTGTACTGTATAAAGCCCTTCCATGTGCACCTTGCTGTAGAGCTGGTGACGAATTGATGAGTGCGTTTGCCATTTGTTTTGCTTGACTGATTTGGTGCAGTGACGCATGGGGGTCTCCGCTGCCATTGTGATGTGTGGGATCCCTTGTGGGTCCCTGTGCCTTTTAGGGGGTTGGGCTTCCTCCTGACAAACCTACACCAAATGTTATCTTTTGCCCAATGTGCTCCAAGATGGAGACTCTCATAGTTTAGAGTTAGGAGCACACTATATAGAGGTGCCGTGGCGTGGCTTTCACATTTTCTGCAGAAGAAGTGTATCTAAACCTCTGTTTTTAACCTTAGCGGTGAGACAGGTTTTTTTGCATGCTGGCAGGTGAGTCTGCTGGGAAACTTTTTGCTGTTGATTCTGTTCAGAACATCACGTTATACCTGGTCTAATCACTAAGTCTTACTGTGCATGGCCCCATATTCAATAATTATTCTTTCGACAAATATAACTTTTAATTACAAATGCCACAGAAATGCTAACTGTGGCTAAAAACTGTCAACTTTTACTGAAGAGTAGCATTACAGAAATCTCTAAAAATAAGAATATTCCTTTCTTTTTTGTTCTTTCTTACTTCTTTACTTTTCCTCTTCCACTTTCTTCACTTTTCCTATTTCTTTGGCTCACTCTCGGGCACCCCCCATGGGGTCCCCCATTTTTTTAACATGCTGTTACGGTTTCCTGGAGGGTGGCCTGGCGTATTTGTGGACTAGTCCGTGGTACAAAATCCATGGTGCACCGAGGTTTCTGTAGGACCCATCCTGCTATGGTTTTGTGCTGTGGATTATGTCAGGCCCAGTGGGCACAATATCATGATTTATTGTAAATATGTTGTTAAATAATTGGGGGTAGTGCACACATGATATAATCTTCCAGCAGCGGTGGCAAGATGATGGAGTTGCAAGGGTTAACCGGGTTACAGTGAGAAATAACTTGTATGCAGTGAAGTGTAAATGGGGTTTGTTACACAGCTAGCATCCTGGTGTTGCTATGGGAATCCTTTTGCCTGAACCTTTCCCAGGTGACATGTTTCACACCTCTTCTAGCCAGGGAGGAACTAGGAGCTGACCCTGCCAAGGACCCACTAAAAGACAAAGAAGGTACAAACCCAGAACCTTTATACTAAAAATTATATTTAAAAGATTAAATATAGATCCAAGGATTCACATCTGGGGGTCATAGTATATTGTATATATTCAAGGTACCCCTATTATTCCCGGTAGAATGACACCAGAAAAGGCTGGGGTATCTCTAATTGTTTAAGAGATAGACTAAAGACCGCCGCTGTACGTCAAAGACTAACCATGTAAGATGTCCACGGAAAGAGACAATTCTGCTGCGTCTGAGTCTGGAAATATCATATCTGTGTCAGACTCATAACCTGAGATATTAACATTTTTGTCATTTGAAAAACTCCTCTGCCAGGTGTGAAATACTGTAGGTGGGAGCTTCAGTGCTCCTGCTCCTCCACCCCATTCATCCCAGAGGCTGGACTGCAACCTGAGCTGCAGCCAGCGGGTATAAAATATATTGCAATAATAATTAGGTGTGCTTACTTGGTACCAAGGGAATGGTGCCTAAGAGTGTTAAACTACAAATTGAGGCTATCATATGGTTAAGGGCCAGTGTCTATGGGATTTTGGCTTATGTCAATGACATCAGTTTGCAATTACCAGTTTTAGATTTTTTTTAAGATCATTCAGAAGTCACCGACAGGTGGCCTCCTCCTGACCTGCATTTGGCCTGCATCAAGCGTGAACCCGTTTAAAGGGAAGAAAAGCAGGCCCTAATGCCCTGTTGTGCGTTGAACATGTGTTATAATAGCCCTCTTGCAGTCAAAGAATAGCCCCCTTTTGTAGTCAAGGAATCGGATAACAATTTTAAAATATAACGTGAAGTTCCTTCAATTTTGGGGTTGGCAGGTCTAATTTTGGTACATATCATAGTTGCAGGTTTGGGAATTCAAGAAGTAAGCCGATCAACGTAGTAACGTTTTCTTAGAAATATATATTTACATAATTTGACTATGCTAAACATGTCCTAAGATCCCTGAAGCCTTCTCTTCTGAAACACACACTCAAAGATAATCTAGGGTTTTACTTTGTCATTTATGCTATGCATATACAGGTGTTTGGAAGCATATTATGCAAGTACATTAATAAAAGCTTCCAGAAACTTTATCTAAACATCTGAAAATAGCCCAGAGAGTGTTCAAACTGTAAAGCCTGACCACCCTCACAGCATATGTGATGATCCCATGGGGGATCATCATGTTCTACTCTAGACAAGTGTGTAAAAAAAAAATGAAATATGCTCATGGTGTTAACACAATATACATCTTGCATTGTGCTGGAGAGGCACAATTAATGCGTATATTTTATCACACATACAAAACAACTAACACTTGCTAACATTACATATGCAACAACTGAAATTGTTTAGATACTGATACTAGATCTGCTATATGTAAATCTTTTCACTAGGAAGTTCTTACTGACACTGGAATGAAACAAGCTGCTTCCAGTATGCAGGGCCTGAGGAAATATTAAAAGGAATGCTGTAGCTTTAAAGACTATCCCTTTTATTGTCCATCAACAAACAAATAATAATACATTGACTGGACTTTAATAAAATAAAAAGTAGCCCCAGCCAGCACTCTCCTCCATAGACTCAACAATCTGTGATTCATCATCCATTCTATGAGCCAAGGGCATCAAGAACTTCCCCCTGGGAGCACAACATCTCCTGGGCTCAAAGGAGAATACTATTCAAGATAGATGTATAAGTATATTAAAAAACACAAAACAAAAGCCAACATGAGTGCTGCAATTAGGGAGAATGCAACAAGTGGGGTGCTTGGGGGCGCTGGAGGTAACAAAAGTTGCTTAGAACAAAAACTTTAAGTTTTAGATAATGTAATGTTATTCTGTTGTCAAGGAAGTCTGAAAGCCTGTAGATAAACCAGAAATGTTATTGTTCCTGTACATGGGTATGTACGTGTTAATGTGTTCATGTACTGGGAATGTTTAAGAGGAAATAACCGTATGTCCTCTCTACACTTTGGTGTGTAGCTGTGTGGGGTAGGATTATATCACAGTGGTGTGGTGCCCACCGAGCAGTTGGTAGGGTGATAATTCTGACATCTGCATTCATATCAGACTAAAGGGGGGATATCCTGTGTAAAGTTAGGCCATTGAAGGGAGTTAGTTGCAACAGCTGAGTTGAGAGATAAGGAGGGAGTGAATTAGAAGTTTCTTGGTGTCCATTGTTAAGAAGGTGTGAATTTTGGAAATGTTGCGATGGTTAAGGCGGCAAGATTTGGACAGTGATTGGATCTGGGGCTCAAAGTAAAGGTCAGAGTCCAGGATAATACCTAGCACCAAAGCCTTCGGGGAGGGTGATATTTGTACTATTGAGTGCAGTGGAGAAGTTGTGGGAGTGGACATGGGAAGGGGGAGAGATGTTATTTTTTAAAAATTATTATTATTATAGTATGAGCTCAGCTTTGGACAGATTATGTTACAGGAAGTGGTGTGGCATCCATGTTGATATGTCAGCAAGCATAGTGATGCGTGAGGAGACAGAAGAGGTGAGCTGAGGAATGGAGAGATAGATTTGAGAGTCGTCAGCATACAGATGCTATTGGAAGACATGGGAGGGTATCAACTTTTGAAGGTGTAGATGAAGAGTAGTAGGGGCCCGAGGACGAAGACTACTTTTTCTTCTCTTAAAATGAAACTCTATATAAATGAGTTACACAGGTAAAACAAATACATTCTAAAGTGACTCTAAAGGATTTACAATAGCCAAAGACGTGTGTTTCTCTAAGGTCAATATCTACATGGTTATCCTTAGCTATTAATCAATAGCCTAATTTCCTGCTTGCTGTTCTACTGGCAATTATCAAAGGTACAACAAGCAAGGGGAAAAGCAAGGAGTCTGCTTATCTTAACTGTAGTAAGTAGTGACAAGTAAGTGACAAAGATATCAAATAATATTATGGAAGAAAGGAGAAAACTCTTTACATTAATCTTTCACAACATCTCTCAATCATAACTGGTCTTTGTACAGTGCAAATTAGTACAAAGCTGAATAAAAAATAGGGGGAAAAAGCTTGTAACATGGATCCTTTATATTCCCTTTTTCCTTCCAGCACTAAATTGACCCTCATAATACTGTTCTAAGTACATTAAAACGTCATACTCACTTTTCTGTATTTTATTTATGTCTTACAGGTCCTTTGCATCAAAAAGAGTTAAATTTCTCATTAATGTCTTGTTTCAAATCCATATGGTATAAGCTCTTCATTCACATCTTCTGGACATTCCCTAAGCTGTCCTCATTTTGGGACCAGGTCCATAAGATCACTCAAGAATTTACTGATTACAAAATACCATACACAATACCATTCCTATAAATACGTACCGGAAATAGTTTCATAGACATTTGATCAATGCTGCAAAGTCTTGTATACCGGTCTGCTGGTGACAAACCACCCCTCCTCACGTCTCCATGTGGCTGCATAGAGTCGAAGATATTAGCCGTATGGAAGGTATGATTCATTCCAGACAGGACCGTATGGAGATTTATAATAACACCTGGTTTTATTGGCATATGTTCCTCTTTTCAGATGAAGGTAAGGCCCTTCTCTCAAGTTCAGACATGCCCACTAATGATTGATGTGAAGAAATGGTAACCCTTCCCTTCCATATATGCATGTGCTGCAAAGTTGCTCACGCAAGACTATTTTTTGTGGTGTGGAGTTCATGAATCCCTCCTTGTACATCCGCTCAGCCTAACTTCCTCTCCCTGGGATATCCCCCGTTATTGATTCTTCCCAGGTTACTGACCACTTTGGACTATTTTCACTGCTGTAATTTGATTGTAAGTTTATTGTTACTTGCTCTGTTGGTGATTCCTTAAATAAGTGAACCTGCACCTGGTCTATGCACACCAAAGTAATAGTTTCACAAAATGTCTTGATTTATGAGAGCTTTAAATTAAACTTTGTTAAAAACCTAAATATTAGGTTGATAAAACCAAAGGCCTCAAGCACAAATTTGGATTATTTAAAATATAAAATATTGATATGTATTATCATAAGTATTTATATCAATATTCACTTAAATATAGTCATTACTATGAATTATTTAACAAAATAATGGCTAATCTGTTTATCACTTTATCGGGTTTATCAGCATGCCAAGTCATCATCTGAGCTATAACACTAAGCCAATTTTGTTGCAAACAGTTAATATAATCTGGGCCATTCACTGTAATTCCAACTGAATCCTTCACAACACCATCAGTTTTCAAAGAAGTGTGGATTAACTGGGTCACAGCTGACGAGCTATAGGTATTTATATACTTATGTATGACCTCTTCTTATCTAAGGTCAACCTGATACAGTGCAGTTTTGTTATGCAGCTGTGAATTTGACAGGAAAGTAGAAGCATCAGATGTGAATCTGACACACTGCAGATTTTTATGTGTGTCCAGTTGGCTATGAGTATGTGACATGCATATGGCTGCTGCTAAATCTTCAATTGCTGCCCTGTAATAGAATTTCTTGACTCAAATGTCATCTTCTCTTGTCACATCTCTAAGCCTCTTATCAGAGAATGCAGTTTACTTTTGATAGAATTACTAGATGAACTTGTAAGATGGATTTCAGGCTGTTCGAAATGTCTAAACCCTAGTATGTGTGTTGTCACAGCACAGAAGCAGCCAGACAGCACAAACAACTACTAAAGGCACATCCCTACTTTTGAAAAAAAATAGAAAAAATTTAGACAGTGAACACTCTGCCTTCCCTGTTCCTGGTGACTATTCAACTTCTTTTCCCAATTTATATAGTGTATGCCAGAAAACAAATGATAGTAGCTGACTGGCTGATAGAGAAAACAAACTTTGGATCATGAGGCTTTATATATATTATGTGAATTTACTTCACAAGTTCATACAAACCTTAATGCAGAACACATATTATGTGAGCAAATTATTCGGGACACTTTGGGAATTTTGTTTCAGCTCCCTTTGAGACTTGTTGCAGTTTTAATCAATGGCAATCATAAAACTGGCTCAGTGGAACTTTAGCCTCATCTCTTTTTGTCACATCCGCAGAGATGAAGAGAAGATCCAGGAGACAGGCAAAAGGTCAGGGCAGGCAGCAGGTTAGCAGGACGAAACTAAGGTGTGTACAAAGAAGGGCGATCCAAGAAACAGGTAGCTAAATGGGCAAGGCACTTATGAGAGCTTGGAGGCAACAAGAATGTTGCCCAGGCAAAGGAAGCTGATCTGAACAGGTGTTAAATGATGCGAGAGATTGGGAGGCTGGGTAGGAACTGAGGCAAGGTATAATAATCTTCAGCTGAGACGGCAATGCCCACCGCTACTAGCTCTGTGCAGCAAGGAAGTGAGAATAGAGCACAAGCTAGAGCACACAAGTACCAGCAGACCATCAGCAGCAAGGAGGCAAGAATTACCCACAAGCCTTCGGAACCACAGGTAAAAGATGAGTTCTGCAGCTGATCTGTGACATAGGCAAAGCTGTTTATATGTGTGTATTAGCTTAGATCATGTTGCCTGCAAAATGTCAATACATTTTTGCTGTGGGCATTAAATTGTGCTAGGGATGCAACACACACATGGAATCTCTATTTCATATATTCTGGATTAGCTCAGGTATCACACTTACTGGCAAGAAGTAAACAATGATATTCCAGTAAGATGAACACACCATTCCACTTGATACCATCACACATCTCTAAGGCATGCCCCTGAGTGGAATCACTAAGCTCACCAAGAAACCTATCACACACAAAAAAAGCCAAGTTAATGCTTTAACCCCTTCATGACTGAGGCCTTTTTTTCATTTTATGCACCCATGTTATATTCCACATTTTAGGCCTGAAAATGAGTTAAAACCCGCAAACATTATATATTTTCTAAATGCCAAGACCCTATAGAATAAAATGGTGGTAGTTGCAAGTTTTTATGTTGCGCAATATTAGCGCAACTCCTCATTAAACCCCAACATTTAGTGAAACATTTAATTAAATGCCCCAAAACACAACAAAATACCAATTTATTGAATTAAATATAAAAGATGAGGTTACAACGAGTAAAACAATACCCAACATGCCCAGGTTACAAATTGCGTGCGTCCGTGAAACGGCGCAAAACTGCAGTACCCCAAAAAGTCGATAGAAGACGCTTTAAAAGCCCCCACAGGTCATCAATTTAGACATACCCCAAAATACTGGCCCTAGAATTATTGCTCTCACTCCGGCGTGCGCGGCGATACCCAACATGCGTAGCGCGTTCGTCGTTTTCATACGTAGGCGGATCCAACGCGTGTTTACGTGGCGACGCGCGTGCTCGCGGGGGACTTTTACTTTTTTTATTATTAGATTTATTTTAATTTAAAACACTTTTTTTTTCTTTACTTTGACTGCTATCACATAGGGGGGCTTACAAGCCCCCCCCCCCATGTGATAGCAGATGGTGGTGACAGGTACTCTTTAAGGTGATGCTGGGTGTCCAAAAGACCCCCAGTGTCACCTTTACACTGGAAATAAGCTATAGAAGTGCAGATCGCACTTCAATAGCTTATAGCTGGGCTGCAGGAGGCCAGAACTGACAAGCCCAGGGACCGGAAGTGATGCAATCTGCATCGCTCCCGGTCCCATAGAACGGGAAGGGGATCGATGAACGGAAGTTCGTCTATCTCCTCCCAAGCTCCCCGCGGACACCAAGGAAGCCGGTCCCGGTTTGCTGGCGACGTACACTGTACGTCGTCAGTCAAGAAGGGGTTTAACTGGAAAAAATCCACCCATTCCACTAAAACAGAAATATTTAATCGAATTAAACTGATAGACACCCTAACAGACAGACTGCATAATACTTTAGGCAAACACCGAAAAATACAGCAGAGATGGGACCTATGCCGTAAACAATGGCAAGAAATAGTCACTACTATCTATGCAGACCATAAAAGTTTAAAATACTGTTGTCAATATATAGATTTTTTCAGTAGTCCTGGGAACATATCCATGCTGTTTATGCCTGGCATTAAAGTGGAATCTCACTAAACAGTACCTGTTATTGAGACTTCCTTCAGGAATCCGTGTTCTTAAGGGTTTTCCCAATATCTGACCCAGCTTTCTTGCTTGACCTCATCTTGACTGTTTCCAGTCAACATGCCCCTTTCATATGTCCTGATCTCACCTTGGCTTTCAGTTTTGCCCTCTGGTAGTTTATTTATGAACCTTGGCCTGACTACATTTCTGCCTAATTCTAAATCCCACTCCCATTCTTTGCTACCTCCCTTGTTTTTCCCATTGGACCCAGTTAATCGATCATTCAGGCAATTGTCTCAAGTCATGAGGAGAATGGAGCACTGTTTAACACATCCAGATCTGCCTAAAAAGGGTTGCTGTGTGTGAAGCTTAAGATATTTTGCCTGAACCCTAACCAGAAATCCTTATATCTACTTGGCAAAGTAAGAAAGCAGTTCCCAAAATCAGAAGGAAATAAAAAGCACTACCTTACAGTTCTTAGACACATTAAATACTCATCATCTGATACCTGCCGTTGCAGCAGGAATGTTTTGTTTGCTCATGGTAAACTTTGGAGACAGATGGTTTAACAAGCTTGAACAGATTGGACATGTGAAGCCAATTTTTATTTAATTTTTATTTCAAACCAAAAGACCAATCCAGTGTTGAGAGTCCCTGACCCACTCAGCCCATGCATGCTTACAGGACAAGAGCAATGCAAACAAACAACACTGGACATCAGTCAGAAACAGCTGTTCAACACAGCCGCATTCTTGCAAAAGACGTATTTATAATATTAAAGTAGCATGACAGAAAAAGATGTAAAAGTTAAAAAGTAAGCAACAAAAAAAAAAGCATGTACTAAACAAGGAGGATTAGGGAAACTTAGAGGTATATTTATAAAGCAGTGGTTGTTGTGACATTCACTAAACACTCATTGCAGGTGAATCAATCCTTATAATGCACCATGAAGATGCACCTGTAAAGGCTGTTTGGTGAATGTCAAATGCACTACTTTATAAATATACCCCTAAGGCCCGGTTCCCACCTGGGTGTTTTTCCGCGCATTCGTACTTGCGGAAAAACGCTCAAACAGGGAAATGCCATTATTTTCAATGTGCATGGTTCCCATCTGGGCGTTTTTCCGTGAGTACGAACGCACGGGAAACCGCCCTACGCCAAAAGAAGTACATGTACTTCTTTGGGGCGTTATGGTCAGGCGTTTCCATTGGGATACAGCCAAGTAGCCCTCGGAAACGCGTGTTTGTCGCACATATTCAATACGCCTAGGTGTGAACCCAGCCTAAAGCTGGCCATACACATTAATATTTTTCTTGTTTAGACATGCGGGCTAAATAGTTTGAATGGAGAAATCTCCCCGGCTGACAGTTGGTAGACGCAGTTGCTTTCACCCACCTCTTTAATCAAATTACAACCAACTCAAAAGGAAATGGATGAAATTTAATTTGTGTATGACCACCCCTAGAGTCAGTCAATGAAAAGAGAAACTAAATGAAACAACTACAATAAACACTTTTATTTACGTTCTTAATTAATTAATTTAAATAATAATTGTATTTATGTTCTTAATTAATTAATTAGATACATTTAAATACAATGTAATCTGAGTCTGCTAAATACAACACACCCACTTTGCTTTCTCTTAATATTGTGATCAAGGTGCAATTACATTTCCATTAATTATTGACATAAAAATAATTGCAGAAAAAAAGGAAATGCCTTTTATTTTTGAAACTTTTTTTAACATAGAGGGCAGCTGGTTTAATATTTATAATACAAATAATGTCATGATTCATTTGTGAGGTTATCAGGGAATAAAGTAGCAGTAATAAAGAATACATTTAATGCATATAATTACGCCAGTTGAAACAGTACAAACAAAATATATATATATCATCTTATCACAACCAAGCAGGAAATCAACTTTCTACAGTTTAGGATGTACAGGCGACACTGATTTATTATTGGTTGCTTTGGGTTACTTCACATTACTATTTTTCGCCTTGTTATTAAAGCCCAACAATTTGTCTCTTTTCTTCTCTTTCTATTCTTAATACCCACAACCCCATGCTAGCAGTCATAAGCATCTGCCATTGTCCTGACTTTATTGAAATAACAGCTAAATACAGCAAAAAAGGAAATGTCATGTCATTATGTCTAAAAGCCTTTTTTTATATAGAATACAGCTGGCTTTATATTCATGACATGAATGATTAGATGTGTCATATGTGAGGCTACCCGGGAATAAAGTAGCTGTAATAAAATATAAAGACATGATAGGGCATATTTATCACCACATAAAACAAGCTGGCATTTTAATGTCTTAAGCCGGCTGGTATACCCATTGATCTTACAAAGTTTTGTGCCTAGGTTGGAGTTTTATTACGCTGGGCCCATATTTCCCTTTAACTTCTTAAAAATATAGCTCAGATTTGTTTTCATGTCACACAGTACAGGCAGGAAAGTCCTTTCCTAAATTCATTGAGTTTCAGCTAAACACCGTATAGTAAATGTAGGATTCAGACGCCCTTAAAAAGCCGTCCCGAATATAAGCCGAGGTACCTAATTTTACCACAAAAAACTGGGAAAAAGTATTGACTCGAATATAAGCCAAGGGTGGGAAATGAGGCAGCTACTGGTAAATGTACAAAATGAAGATAGATACCAATAAAATTACATGAATATTTATTTAAAAGAAAAACAATAACCTAGCTCTGTAAGTGGAAAAGGAGGGGACAGGGCTACATATCATGTACTACGGATGATTTAACCCATTATATTAGCAGAGGATAATTGTAAATCTATTGTTCAGTGCATTCTATATGTAGTATATAGTACATGTACATATAGAGTGCCTGCAACAATACATTTACAATGATCCTCTACTTTAAACTGTTATAAATCCTGAACTACTTTTGTTTCATAGCTGCATTAGTTTGACAATTAAAGTCAACATTCATTACGTTTTGGATATAGTAGCAAAGCAGTAAATTAGTATTGGATATAGTGGCTGTTTTTAGCATAACGGCCTTCTTGGGCCAGTGCCTAGGGCAGCACTGTTAGAAGGGAGCAACATCGAGCCTCAAAAATTTACAGATTGCAATTTCTTTATTTCCTATTTTATATTCCTCTTCTGTCCACCTCTGGAAATTTTTGGTTTAGCTTTAGCAAGGAGAACTGTAGGGGGAGAAGGGCGCAGGAGGTGTTGAGAGAAGTGATAAAACTCTTTCTAGTTTGGGAGCCATTAAAATCAACTTTCCTTTCTCTTGAATGATGGTCTGTACAGAGGAGAAGTAACCCGCGTGCTGCCTTCCAAACAGCATTCTAAAATTAAAATCAGTAAAGCAAGAAGACAAGCTTCTACCAATAGGGGTCATAATTTAGGTGTTCATTCATGATAAGCTGGGGCCACGGGAGTGAGCCCACGGAAGCAGCTTTAAAAAAGCAAGTATCATTTTTAAAAAACAGAGGGCTGCATTTTAATATGCATTGTAAGCTGCAACGTTAATAAATTAAAAACCCTTTATATAATTTAAGTATGTTTAACTAGACTTCAGCCTTAAAGTGGCACTAAACTCAGGAATTAAGGGTTCGTTCACACCAGATGCAGTGCGTTCCAGCCCGATTGCATCAAAGTGCTGGCACGTTTTTGATCGCCAGACCACAGGCACAATGTGCCTTGCGATCCCGCGCGGCCGATCGCATTGCAGCCGGAGGCAGTGGCTAAGGTGCCATTCACTTCAATGGCATGTCACGCCCCCTCCTGCCCTGCAAAAAAGTGAGCCGTGGCAATGCGATACAGTGCTTTCTGGCCAGAATCGGGCCGAAACACACAGCATCTGATATGAACGAACCCTAAATCTTAAAAATGCATTCAAGTACCTTAACTATTAACAATACTGTAACTTATTTGTGCATCACTTAGCTGTAGATCCTCAAATCATCTCTGAATTCATGCTGACACTGTCCTTCCTTCTGCAGGATGGCTACGTTTGTTCCCCATGGTCCCTGCGTGTGTTGTAAAGTAGCCACCACTCCAAGCTCGCTCCTGTGATGGACTACAATCTAATTTTTCATTTTCTAATTTCTATTGAGATTGTAGTCCATCACAGAAGCAAGCTTGCAGCTGTGGCTACTTTACATTACACACAGGGATCATGGGGACAAAAGTAGCCACCCTCCAGAAGGAAGGACAGTGTCAGCATGAATTCAAAGATGATTTGAGGATCTACAGCTCAGTGATACACAAATAAGATACATTTTTGTTAATAGGTGAGATACTTGAATGCATTTTAAAGATTTAACTGCTGAGTTTAATGTTACTTTAATTATTATTATTATGTAGTCTAGATCAGTGAGCAGACCTAGTTGGTGGCTCTTCTTTAACTCTGTCTACCTCATTAGTAACATGTCTTGTTGTACTCTGACCACAGAATTTATTTTCTTATAAGACATTATTCACACAGGTAATGGCATACATGTGATTATTTCCATTTATATGCATTGCTAGGGCATTTCTATACGCACATAAATGCAAGCAATGATTTTAAATGATACAATGCACACTTCAATGCATTCAATTTAATTGTGTTATTAAAAAAAAAATAGAAAACTGTCAATCCAGGGGCAGATTAGATACTCTGAAGATGTCCAAATGTGTGACACTAAACTCAGGAATTAAGTAAACACATTTGGAAGGGAAGGCTTGTATGGAACACCTAAATGCACGTAATCTAATTCATATCTAAACTCATGTATGTTTTGCAAACACTGTACTTCCCTGCATTTAAATAGAACACAGGAGGTCCATAGGAATGAGGCCTAACATTTCTGGGATGAGGTGTTATGAATTTCCATGCATATACGTATTAGATCATCTAGTGCCAGGTTCCCTCAGTCCTTCATTGTACTCCTTAATGACTCCAACAGACAGACATCCCAACTCTCTCGGATGCTCCGGGAATCTCCCGCTATTAAGATATTGGCTCCCGGCCGCCCTGGAGAGAAACACTTTCTCCCGGAAAGGTTTACTCTGCTGGGTTGAGCAGAGTAAACCTTTCCCTGCTCTTTTTTTTCTGACATCGGCGCTGCCGGCATCAGTCAGAAGAAAAAAAACAAAAAACAGCATAGGAATGCATAGCTAGATTCCTATTGGCTATTTCATTTTGCAATAGCCAATAGCAAACTAGTTATTGCACCGGCCCACTGCTGCTGTCAATCAGCAGAGGGGGCCCTGAAGTTCTCCATCAGGTCCTCTTCTAGTGATTGACAGCAGCAGAGGGCGGGTGCAATAGCAAGCTTGCTATTGGATATTGCAAATTGAAATAGCCAATAGCAATCTAGCTATGCATTCCAATTCTGTTTTTTTTCTTATTCTGACAGCAGCAGCTGTCAGAATACAAAAAAAAAAAACTCTGTAGATAGCAAAGAAGCAATTGCTTCCTGTGCTATCTGCCATTTCAGGGGGGTGCTCCCACACCCCCTGCGGATAGGGGGGCAGAGGACACCTCCCTGAAATGAGAAGGGCACCTCTCTGAAATTGATTTTTTTTCAGGTTGGGATCCTTGCACTGAGTAAGCCTACATCCAGACAGAGCACTGAGCCATCTCTTTATATAAATGAAATACTTCACTGGCAAGTAAAGAAAATAGCTCTACTGAAATAAAATATCTCCTTTATATAGATGATAAATTTTAGTTCCAGAAGTGCTCGGGTTCGGCTGTGGTTTACCTCGTCCCTACATCTATAAATCAATACACTATTCTATTTTCAATAAGCAGCTGGCTAAAACATGTATTTGAAAATCATTTAAAAAGTCTTTGTGGTGTCCTTCACAGGATACAATGCTTTAAAAACTATCTATATACAGTGTTTTACAAGTAAACATTGAATGCATGACAAATGGTTTCTCAAACACTATGAAGGGAATTTATCAAAACTGAAGCAGACAAAATCTGGAGCAGCTGTGCATGGCAACCAATCAACATCTCTCTTTCATTGTCAAATCTTAACTGGACAAACTGAATAGAGAAGCTGATTGGTTATCATGCACGGATGCTCCAGATTTGATCTGCTCCACTTTTGATAAATTGCCCTGTATGTGTTAGTTAAAGCTGAACTCCGGTCAGGAATAAAAGACACATTAATACAGCTCTGTAATCATTAATACATCATTAAAAGCAGTCTAAGTACCTGAATCTAACCTGAATCTAACCTGATATCTTCCTCTTGCAGACTCTGTACAGAGTGCTGGAGTGTGAGAGGGAGAAGCAGTACAAGGAGTCAATCAGTTCATGTACTGACATGCTGATAGAAGAAGAAAGCAAAGTGACAGCAAAGTGACAGAGTGATGAGCTCATCACTGTGCTACTTCTCTTCTGTCTAGCCACAGGCTAAAATAGGTCCAGGGCAACCTGGGCTTAGATAATCACACATATGACAGACCCACCTCGTCTGCCTGCTACAAACAAAACAGGATATATTTCATGAAAAAGCTAAGGTAAGAGAAAAGAAGCTAGCAGGAAAACTGCTGAAAGCAGGCAATTATATATATA
>NW_017307121.1:450703-493422 GCF_000935625.1 Nanorana parkeri
TATATATATATATATATATACACACTGCAACAAGTCATGTGGTGTAGATTTTACTTCATTAAAGTCAAACTACAGGCATATTGATAAAATGCTTGAAATCCATGCATTTGAGCTGTTTACTTGCCAGATTATTTGTATTGCTTCCATTCAGTTCTGATATTTACACAACAACGTTTTTGACCTGAATTTTCTCTACTGCAATCAGTCATGACTGCTGGTCCTGCATTGAACAAGAGGATATCAGAGAGCTGTGACCTGTGGCTGTGGAGGACTAGCCAAACAAACAATATATTGCAGCTGACTAATCCTTGGACGTGGTAACTAGATAGAACTTTGTAGCTATATCAGTTTTGTAGCTATGGGCAGTCATGACTGCTGGTCCTGCATTGAACAGGAGGATATCAGAGAGCTGTGACCTGTGGCTGTGGAGGACTAGCCAAACAAACAATATATTGCAGCTGACTAATCCTTGGACGTGGTAACTAGATAGAACTTTGTAGCTATATCAGTTTTGTAGCTATGGGCAGCCTGACTACTAGACATGTGCGATTCGTTTCGTTCCCAATCGAAATTTCTTACGAAATTTCGGAAATTTGGATGTGTCCGAATTACATATGGATATAACGAATGTAAACAAATCCGAATTTCCGATTCCAAAATTTGTTAGCTGTAGTCTGTACGAAATTTAGTTTGTTGGACGAAATTTTGTTGCAGCAAAGTGACATTTGACGGGGAAAAACACTTTTTTCCCCCTTAAATGTCACTTTGCTGCAACGAACGAACGAAATAAAAACTAAACGAAATTGAAACAAAATTTTGTACAGACTACCACTAACGCATTTCGTCCGAATCCGAATTCCGAAACGAATTGACTTTCGGACCCGAAAAACGAAATAATGCAAAAACGCAAAATCCGAAGAAAATAAGTCTTACGCCTGCATATAGAAAGGGATATTTACTGTAAAGGCTGTGTTTTAAGTATTAAACACTGCACCTGTCTTCTAGTTTTTTTGCTCAATCCACAGCAGTGGATGGTCCAGAATGAGTCAGATATCGGGGCCCATGTAGTGACATGAGAACAGTTCTCTGTATTATTCTCTTGAGGTGTAACACACTGTCAGAGAGTGAGTCAATAACAGCTTGAGCTTGCAGGAATTGGGTTGATTGACATTGAACATTGTTCATCCCAGAAGACGATCTGTGGACAAAACTAGAGGACTTGTGGAACAGCGCTAGAGCACGGAGAGGATGGGTACTGCTTTGGCAACAATTTTTAAAAGGGAGGAAGAGGAAAAATATATTTTTTAGAAAAAAGAATTAAAGTTGTGACGTGCTTTAACTATGTAACATATTATTTTTGATCCTGTGATGGGCCTTAGACGGCATGTACTTGTTTCCAGTACTGCCTAGATTTATTGTCCTTTTTTTTTGTAAAGTTGTAATTCATGTATAATACTTACAACTACTGAATTTTCAGCTGGCTAAGTGACAGTCCATGAGCTGAAAAATACCTAACATTCTTAAGGTGCCCATACACCTTACAACCATGGCCATGGTCGTAAGCTTATTAAAAGCTTGTACGATCTGCCCATCTTGGATCTTCCGATGACTGCAGTGAGGGGTGGGCTTCCGATCACTGCAAACGGGCAGTGTGCGCGTGCACACACCGGCCCGTTCGGCAGTTGTCGAACAAGCAGGCCACTAACCCGCCGAGAATCTTACGATTCTCGGCGGGTTTTCAAGCCTGCTTGTTCGACGGAAGACGTGCGAACTACAGTAGAAATGCCTTCCATACACTGTACGATTAACATACAATCGCGGACACATCAAAGGGTACAAGGAACATATTTTGCCCTCGTTCACACCTGAACGTTTTGTAGTGCGTTCTACGCTCGACGAACGCTCTACAAAACGCTCAAAAATATAAATCCCATTGTATTCAATGGTCTCGTTCCCACCTTGGCGTATTTCCGCCCGTCCCTAACGCGCTACAAAACGGCCCACGCCTGAAAAGGTACAGGTACTACTTTGGGCCGTTTTGTTGCGCGTTTCCATTGGGCTACAGCCAAGTAGCCTTCGGAAACATGCGACGGTCGCGCGACTTTTTACCGCGATACGCGCGACAGACACGCATATGCAATACGCCTAGGTGTGAACAAGACCTTAATGTTTATCTCTAAATAAACTTTGTTGTAGTTTTGAATGGGGTAGGGGACAGTTACAACCCCACCAGGTTTTTATTGCTCACTGGGAACTGGGGAGATACTGGGGCCACTCTGGGGCCTTATTACCAAGACAAAACACGATGGAAATTCCAAACATTTACAAAATGTAATTACATACAATGGAGATTTCAAACTTTTAAAGGTGCCATGGAAAAGAAGGGGAGGAGAAATCATCCAAGGGGAACACTTGTTTTAGTGACAACTTTCTAAAACGGGACTGCCCTCTTTTTAGGGATATACTTAATAACTTCCTGTTGTGTTTCTAGGACAAAACAACAACCACTGCTACATAACAAAATAATTATTCCATTAGTCAGCAGTGAATATCATTTTTTTAAGAATTACTTTTTAAAAGATCATGACAAATGCTTGATAAAGCAAAGCAGGGCAGCCAACAAAAAATACACCTTTTATTGGTGTCACTACATTGAATTTGCTGACATCTAAGTGGTGACTCTGCACATTGCACTACATTTTTAGGTGAAGGCTCCTAGATATAAAAGGTACCCATTGACCTGAGATCTTTTTCACCTAATCTTGATAAGACCAAAATTCCTCTGCCCTATGTATAACAATAGATCTCCATAGACATCCCAGTTTACTTGATTGACAGTGTTGGCTGTTTCCTGCTGATTATAATTGTTTTCATTTGAGAAAAGCCAGCAACACATTTGTTCCCTTGCCTCCCCACCTAACCTCCATAATCATTAACATGCACGCTTGAGCGATCAAACTGTGCATGCTTATGGAAAGATCTTTCACATGAAAAATGTTTTGATGATCAAATTGTGCTAATATATCCCACCTATCTATAACATTTATGGGTAGCTATAGGCCACTGTATTAGATTACAAAGATGTATGTGTTGACATTATCAGATAATTATCACATGTATTTTGCAGTATCCATAATATAACGACACTGAAATAGCTACAGAATTTATTTTTCAATGCTCAGCTACACAGATGCATACTGGAAGTTAATCAAAACAATCCATACGCAGCACATCATATAATGAGGTCAAAGATAACTTCTTGGCAGAGAAATAAAATGGTTCAAGTACACTGCCCGGGTGGTTTTTATAGAGCGTTTGTGTTTTACATTTTATGTTTCTATAAATCAGTTTATTCATTAATTAAGTTATAGGTTAGAATAGACCCAGGCAATTCCAGCAAGATTCTTAGCATGCAGAAATGAATGTCACTTTATAATTCTTTAATTGCCCAAGCTAACCTCAGAAACCTATGGCAAAATCCCAGCTAAGAATTTATCACATCTTTTTTTTTTAAGTCTGAGTATTTCAGCTACTAAAAATGGCTATTTTCTTTAGGAAGATAGATAAGTAGGTATGTGAGAATAGTACAACAATACATATCATAACAAAGTAATTTAAAAAAAACAAAAAACAATTAATTTCTGCTCAGAATGGACAGACATGTATTATTTGTCCAATTATTTAATACATTTCTTTATTTGTTTCTGCCTGAGCTGCCCAGAAGGTGGGTCAGGAAAATGCCTCATAACAGCATGCCTGGCCAAAAAGGGGGGGGGGGGAATGTCAATGTATTGGGGGGGGGAATGTCAATGTATTGGCTGCAAGGAGTGTAATATAATAATTTACCTAATGCTTTTGGACCCTCATGAAAAATGGGTGACTTTCAGGGCTCGTTCACACCAGATGCAGTCTGTTCCGGCCCGATTCTGGACAGAACGCACTGCATCGCATTGCGGCCGGCTCACTTTATTGTGGGGCGGGGGGGGTGGCGGTCAATTGAAGTGAATGGCAAAGCCACACACTCCGGCTGCAATGCGATCGGATGCACGGGATCACAAGGCACATTATTAGTGTTTTCAGCATTTTGATCGCACCGGACTGGACCACAAGCATAATGTGGCTTCAGATCCCGTGCGGCCAATCGCATTGCGTCCAGAGGGCGTGGCTACGGTGCAATTCACTTCAATGGCCCGCCATGCCCCCCCCCCTGCACCACAAAAAAATGAGCCGATCACAATGTGAGGCAGTGTGTTCGGGCCAGAATCAGGCCAGAACGCACTGCATCTGGTATGAATGGGCCCTCAAAATGAAACTATGGGCAAAATAATTGTAATAATTTTTAAGGACCACCTTAAGGTAGACAGAGTAGGAGATGGCTGGACAAGTTGGGGTAGGGAGTTCCAGAGGATAGGAGATACTTTGGAGAAGTCCTTGAGGTGAGCATGGGAGGAGTTTGCAAGGTAGCGAGAGAGCGGGAGGTCTTGGGAGGAGAATAGAGGAATAAAAGTTTACGGTACTGTCCTCACCCTCATTGCCTTTTACCCCTTGGATCTCTTTAAGGATCTTCTCTGTCTTATTCCCATCACCCTTTTACAGGCATTTTTTTTTCAGATGGCTTATTTAAGGATAGGCAAAACATTCTATCATTGTCAGACATACAATAGGGGCCTTACCCCCCTGGAATCCCTTTGCGTTTCCCATTCTACATGCAGACATTTGATTTCCCCTTTATACTGTCTACTTTTGACCCAGACTTCTGGGGAATTGGATCAATTTAAATCTAAATGGGAAGTTGACCTGCAAATGACCTTTACGGACCAAGACTGGAAAAACATAAATATACTCACCTCCAAAAGGTTTCATCAAATTTAGCACACAGGAAAACAATTTTAGGATACACACACATTGGTACAGGGTCCCACAAACGCTCAAGGCAATGTTTCCCTTCTAGTAGCGATATGTGCTGGCGCTGTAAGTGGGAGGTCCCTTTCACTTACTTCTGCTCTAGCTCTGTTGCATCATACTTAGTCAGCAGCTCAATAATACAAGAAATCATTGCTTTCCATGTGCTGAATGCGGCAAAGCTGCTCATTCCTGTCTATTGGAATTCTTCATCTGTTCCAACCCTGAAGGACTGGTTTTTAAAAATTGCACATATAGCTGAAATGGAAGAACTGATACATATATCTCAAGATAAGCTGTCTCAATATAACTTCACCTGGGCACGCTGATCACATTGTGTGACCACTCCTGCTTATGCTGGGATGATGAATACTTAATCCACGTGACGACTATACTCCTACTAGTCGATGTTACTGTGCAACCTCTGGCTTCCCTCTGACTGGCCCTTTTAGTTCTTAATCTCTTTTCAGGCTTTTTCCTCGCTGCCTCTCTTTCCTTTCCCCCTCCTCTATTTCCCTCCTGTCGCCACTCCATGTTACCCTGTGGCCTGTGTATAGCTTGACATGCAGCTAAACCCTCCTATTCTGCAATAAACCCGACTAGATGAAACTTTGAACCTTTTTTAACAAAACAGGATGGGGGAAACTGGTGCAAAAGAACATGAAAACATACAATCAATATATGAACATGCAAGTGAAAGCTCACAAATAGAATGCTAAACAAGCCCGTCCCTACCAGCGATGCTATCATAAGGAAATCTGGGTGTTTTCTCCAGACATGTGCTAATGATGGCACTAGATCCTCTGGGCCTCGGTTCCAAAATGAAGTCTGAGGCTCCAGGATATGCCTGTTCCCTTCTTCCTGTTCCTGGGAACTTATCAGAAATAATCTGCTCAGCTGCAACTAGCAACTGGTCAATTTTGAGATGACAGGTAGGTAAGTCAATACATTTATTGGCTGCGAGGCAGAATACTACTATTGATCATTGCTATCAATACTGGTATTAACTATATACAGTTACCAGAATACAATATTTGTTTTTAAGTCTTAATAAAAGGAAACAAGCATGTAACAGCACTGAGGCAATGGTTTCCTTCCATACTCGTATCATCTCTAGCACTGACAAAGGCAGAACCAGCTTTCTAACCAAAAGGTAGCATCATGTTAGAATGGTTAAATCACACCTGCACTGCTTCCTAGTCCCAAAGAGTTAAACCTTGCATGTACCAACTGGACTCATGTCCTGCAATTCAGGTGAGAAATGAACCTTAGCAGAACTGAATCAGTTCTACATAAAAGAAGACTTTGGCCATATCATTATTTTTTTTTAAGAATAGTTTCAGGAACTGCCTCTTTGTAGCAACATAAACTTAACTACAGTTACAGCAGTGAGACTACAATGGGCCCAGACTTCATCTTAGTAAAATATCTGGCAAAGCCTAAAATAATTGCAAGTACAATTCAAGATATATATCAGATTGCATGGAAAGCAAAGAACACGTTGAAGTGTTAATTATTGCTAAATAACATTTTACTAGTGTGACTGCCTTTAAGATAGAAGTTGGAGAGAGCCAGATAATGATTTTCTCACGGGGTTAAATCATTTACAATTATCATTGTGATCACCTGTTGCTAGTGCACGTTTTTTTTCTTGCCTCTAATGATTCTAATTGCAAATGTTTTAATGAACAGTATAATAAATCTAAAGGTGCCCATACACTGCACGATTCTCGTACGAGAATCGCGGGAAATCCCGCGATCGTACGAGAATCGTGCAGTGTATGGAAGGCATGCGACCGTTCCTACTGTACGGTCGCACGTCTTCCATCGAACCAGCATGTTTGAAAACCCGCCGGGAGTTTCATATCATACAGAAATTAGGGCTGCTGGTCAGGATGTGCAGATCTGCTTGCAGCCTGAATAGTGTTCACCTGCTGATATAATAATGCAAGCACTGAAGTGGGCATGAGGTGAAGAGTGCTGAGTGTATTGGGGTGAATGGTGGCATGTCTTCTCAATATACTGTGCTGTATGCAACATAGCCAAGACTGCTTCACTCTGAATGGTGTACTCTGTTAGCCTGCATTCCCTCCTAGGTGTCAGCGTTTTTCCACGCGTTTTTCACATTTTTACATGCGTTAGACACACGCACATGAAGACACATGTCTTGGCTGGCAGATCAAAGACATTTCGGTCAATGGGGAAATGCTCATAAAAACATGCACAAAAATACACTTGTGTCGCACATTTTTAAGGCCTTTTAATTGAAGTATATGGGGTCAAATGCTCTGCAAAATGCCCCAAAGAAGCTCAGGAACTTTTTTGAGCAACAGGTGTTTTGCAGCTTGCCACACAATGCATAGGTGTGAATGGGGGCCATTGAAATAATGGGAATTTATGTGCTGAGCGTATTTATGCATGGAAAACCGCCTAGGTGTGAATGGGGTCTGAAACACTCTGCTTATCATCACAGTTTTGTCATAATCCTGAACATTCTGTTACTACCACTGGGACTTCTAAATGCCACCCTGTTCTTTATCTAGTTTATAATTAAAGGAGCCAAATCCCTTTAATTAGTCACAACACTTGCAACAACCCCAACTGTACAACACAACTTGCAAGCACTAAAAATATACTTGAAGAGTTAATAAAGCAAGTGTGGCCTTATGTGGGCTAATAATTTTTCTCTAACTGCTCTGCAAAATACCCTTTAGTGTCATTCCAACTATAAACAGAATAATTAGTGTGTAGACTGTGTTAATAAGTCTAAGAATTATTTACTCTGATCGGGAGGCCCGCAGACATCAGTAATTCCTCTAATGGAATAATGAGATGACAACTCTCAGTCACTGGCTCCAGATGGTTTGAAAATGATTTGGAGTATTAAATTATGGTTGTAAGTATTTATTGGACATGTCGTAAGTATTTACTTTTATTGCACCGTTTCCGTATGAAATTCTCATTTCAGTTAAACCCTGAACTCCTTTTTTTTAATTTTCTTTTTTTTTCAGCAGCAACACTGAAAAGACATGGCATACTCCCCTCTGTGTTAATTGTACATTGCTCAATAGAGCACCAAAGGCTTTCTATAGCTGTGTAAATTAGCTGAAATACTTAATTCTGCAGTCTACACGTCTTCTTAACAAAAGCTTGTTTACACACCCGATCTGGCGTTAAACTACAAATGATTACTTCTAATTTAAAAAAAAACGACTGCTACCATGACACTATAAATTTCTTTAACACACCATTGTAAAAGTAGCTATAGACAATGCATGTGGCTGATAATCTAATGTCGACACTTGGTCTATGTTTGCTCCTGATATGCCAGCGCTGGAGGTGTTGGTAGCACTGTGATGTGCACAACAGCTTTTAGGGCCTGTGTCAATGGGCTTTGGTTTGGGTCAGAGATTGTTTAAGAAAAGGTTTGGCGAAAAAAGTAGGAAGTCTGTGAATCCCAAACATATTGCCAAACCCTATTAAAGTCTGTCCTCTTTCAATTTTTGGAAAAAGGGCATGGGGAGCTGGGCACTGCCATGGACGACATAAACCAATTAAAACAAAAAACAAAAACAAAAAACACTGTTCAGTAGGGAGATGGTCTTTTTATGCAACTAAAAGGGTAAAATACCACAAAAAAACAATGCTATTTGATCGTTAAAAGCTGCATGTGGTGTTGTGTTATGTTTACCCGTCGCAGCCTGTGGCTAAATGGCAGATCACCAGTGCTGCATTAATGTAAACATGGTACCGGGGATACTGGGTGATGTCATTGACCAAATATGGTCATGACCATATTTGATCAATGACATCACCTAGGATGCCTGGCACTGTGTTTACATTACTGCTCAGAATGTGTATGGATTTCCCAGAGCTAAATCACCCGAGTAAAAACAGTGATCAGACAAATGGCACATAAAAGCATCCATGTGAAATGATTCTCAAATTCTTACAAACAAAATGCACAGGCAGTAACTGTTAAGACAGCTTATATTTGTTAAATTTTACCATCATTGTGGCAAGGCCAGTCTGAAGCAGACTAGGCTGCCTGCAAATGAGAAGGAAAATTATCGTGTGGCCAGGGATGCGTGCTCCCTGGAGCACCATTTCGTTTTTTCCAATGCCTGACATCAGGGGCAAATGTAGGCTGGTGAAAGATCTGGGGAACACTTTGGCACCTGGGCACTTAGGAATAGTTAAGTGGCATGTGCAGCACAGAATGGTGGGTGTGGGAGGGACTGGGTCTACTTGCTGTATACAATGCACACATATGCCACAGTACAGATGAGCTGCTGATGAGCTCTATATACTCTCACACACTGGACAAAACGGTAATCAATTCCAAGCCATCACAGTCCTTATGCATATTCTCCGTTAGCAATCCCAGATAAGGGAGTATTTGTCTGAGCCCCCGAAATATGTTGGCTATTTCTAAACTCTCCTTTCAATCTTACTTTGAACAAAGATGTATCTGTGAAAAGGAAAAAAAGAGAGCGCCTCCATAGTGTAAAAACGTTATGTAATACTAAAAACACGCAACTTACAACAGTTCGGTAGAATAAAAACCAGTAGAATAAGATGAGAGGACGAAACCCCTGGCAGGCAGAATCTGGAGCGATGTAAAACACCAGTAACCTCGATCCATGTATTGATAAATGGTTTACGCGTTTCTGGGGCACGCCCCTTCATCAGAACCAATGCAATGCAATGGTTGGCTCTGATGAAGGGGGCGTGCCCCAGAAACCATTTATCAATACAGGGATCGAGGTTACTGGTGTTTTACATTGCTCCAGATTCTCCCTGCCAGGGGTTCCGTCCTCTCACCTTAGAGCTGCATGTTTTTAGTATTAAATAACGTTTTTACACTATGGAGGCACTCTCTTTTGTTCCTTTTCTCATAGACTGGTGGTCCTTTTAATCTGTGGGAGCTGCCTCCATCGTGTTTGCTGTATTTTTACTGCTGGGCTCTTTTTGGATTTGAAGGCGCCGGTATTGTTTTGCAAAGATGTATCTGGACTAATAAAGAGAGTGTGGCATTTTAAGTCACAATCATGCAATTTGGCAGAGTCTAAAGGTGCCCATACACCTTATGAATAGCGGCCGATTTTCGTATGTGATTGCGTTCTCGTACGGTTTTCATAAGGTTGATGGGCAGTATACAACCACAAATACTGTACAATCGATCGACTGTTGACTAACCAGTAGGTTAGAAAACTTTGGTCGATCGTACAATTTTCGCATGGTTGGTGGTGTTTCCGTACGTCAAAATACGTACAATCTACACTGCACATGCACAGACGAAAATATGTGCGGTCGATTACGGCAATTCATCCAGGTGCTTTCTTTTAATTACTGCTGATCCAACCTTGTGATAATCGGGGCAGGATGGGGCCGCCGTACGAAAATCGAAAAAAAGTGTTGTCCGATGATCGCAAGGAGTATGGGCAGCCTAAATCTGGCCATAGACCTTACAACCATCTTAAGACTTTTGTCTTGCGATAGTTGTAAGGTAATTAAAAAAAACGTACCATCTGCCCATCTCGGACAGGCAGATCGTACCTACGATCATCGCAAGCCAGCCCCCCCTGAGGGGCGGGCTTCCGATGACTGCAATGCTGAACGGGCCACAAACCTGCCGACAATCCTACGATTCTCGGCAGGTTTTCGAACATGCTCTTAAGACAAAAGTCGTGCGACCTTACAGTAGCAGAGCTCGCACGCCTTCCATAACCCTTGCGGTTATCGTACGACCACGGGATTTCCCGAGATTATCGTACGGTAATCGCAAGGTTTATGGGCACCTTAAAGGTGGCCATAACCTTACAACCAGTGTACAACTTTTGTTGTCCAGACATCTCACCCTCATTCAATTTTCTTACAACTAGCCCATCATGCACAGACCAATGTAGTTCGCAATTAGCGCTCGTCAGCCGCACCACCTGCCTGGTTTTCATCGACCGAAAGGACAGATTTTCGTTTGAGCATGTGCAGTTTGCGTCCTGAGATTTTTGTTGTACAACAAGGCCACTAACCTGTCAATTTTCATCCAACTAGACAAAAGTTTTCTAGCCTGCTTGAAAGACAAAAATCTGCCAGTTGTACAGTAATTGAGAATGTACACTCCCCATCAACTGGCAGATTTTCTGAAGAAAAAGCAATCGCAGACAAAAATCTCCAGATAATTGTAAGGTTGTAATTATCCCTAATCCAGATAATTGTGATTGTAAAGTTAACGAAGCCTACAACGGTCAGCCAGGGCCTACATTAGAAATCATGGGACCCTGTATAGCCCCTCCCCTTGCACAGTGCAGGTTCAGCATATGATAATCTGGCATATTACAGGTACAGTGTATAATACTTTGCAGTGACTAAAATCCAGACTCTTAAAACCACACTGCCATTGTGATACACATTGGTCAGTTATTTGTTCAGTATAAGAGCTGTATTGAGAGACTGGTATAAAGACATATTTACAACCAAAGAAGAGACTAGCAGGCGAAATGTTATGAGTAATACAACTGCATCACAGAATTCTTTTGTGAAATCAAGGCAGAGCACAATAATTCCACAGGTATTATAGAAAACAGCAGATGTGACTGCAACAGCCCTATTGAGCCTAACATAGATTGCTGTGATCTCCCTCAAGAAGACTGTATTAATAATCCATTTAGAATCTAGCAATACAGAGAAATCCGGCTGTGCTATACTCTTATTAATGTGGTGTCAATGTTCTGATCTATAATAGTGGATTTCAGAAGATTTGTATTATTGTATGTTTGACCCCTTTTTTCAGTGAGTTGTTGCCAACAAATACAATTGTATTTATTACAGGTATTTATATAGCGCCGCCAGTTTACGTAGAGCTTTACATAGTACACATTCACATCAGTCCCTGCCCTCGAGGAGCTTACAATCTAAGGTCCCTATCTCACATGCATACATATGAGGGCCAATTTAGACAGGAGCCAATTAACCTGCCAGCATGTCTTTGGAGTGTGGGGGGAAACCGGAATACCCGGAGGAACCCCACACACCTTCAGGGAGAACATGCAAAGTCCTTGCAGATAGTAAACCGGGGACCACCAGTGCTGCAAGGCAGAAGTACTAACCACTAGGCTACTGTGCTGATATACTTCTAACAACTCTTTAACCGTCTTTAGGAAAACCAGGTGTCAACTGATCCAGATAGGTGCTAAACCCTGAACCATCATGTTTACTACAGATTTTCCCAGGGGTGTGCTATATCAGCACTTCCAAATGGGTGCTTCTCCCCTTCTCTGGAATAATGAGGAATTCAGAGGTATTCAACCTATCAAGTGCACCCTTAAAGACAAATTACAAAAGTTAGCTGCTGGAGATGAGGTGTTTATTACATCCAGAGTTTTTTTTTAAAATAAAGTAGTACTCTAGTTTAAAAAAAAAAGCCCAGCTAAAGCTTTTGCTGCAAAACTCACCTTTAATTTGGAGCTGTACCCACAGTACTTTTTCCACCACTAGAACCCTGCCAGCCAGGCTGTTCCAGTTTGAAGCCCCAGTCACACCACATTCAGATCACCAGATCAGATTGTTTCCAGACCCCCAAATGCATCCTAACGTATCCCTATGCTATTTCTGGCCCCTGTTTACACCAGCGCAGTCCATTCCAGGCCAGAAAAATACTGCATGTCTCATTTTGTCTGGTCTGGAATGCACTGGAACGCATGGAAACGCTTAAAACATGCATACAAAGACATGTAAATGTACTGGAACGCACCTGGAAGTACATTTTAAGTTAAAAAAAGCACAAAAAAACCCAGCTCTGGAAAGCGGCAAATCGCGGTAACATTGCTGCAAAACACATTGTACTGCGATCCAGATCTGGTCCGGAAAATGGTGTGAACCTGCCCTAAAAAGTGCTGGACAATAGTTATTTTTTTTTATAAATCTGGAATTGGGTTTTAAACTTACGTGTTCGGACAAGCATTTAATCTGGTAAATGATTCTAGTTAGTCACTGAATTACCACTGCTTACTCTAGTTATTATTTGACATCGTTTACAGTATTAGTTGAACATATTAATTCCCTTACATAGTTTACCATTCCTCTACAATAAAAGAAGGCCTCTAATTTAAATATTTTTTTAATTTTCCTGTGTATCTTTTGCTATATACTTACATGCACTTATCTTAGCCTAATATAGCACCACGGATGACAATGGCAATATATAGTAAATCCTTAATACAAGCACTAATAGTAACAGAAAGAAAGTAATTCTAGCAGAAAAGCATGGTGTTCACCAGCACTAGGTAGTGTTTGGGGGAAGAGTTACCTATTGATATTTTTGGTATCAGCATAGCAGGATGTCAAATGTTTGTTCCGTTCTGCTCTGGTGATACCACATATGGTTAGTGTGTCTGGCTTTTGGACAGTTTTATTTTAATTTTGCAATACAAATAAGGTATTTATAAACAGTGGTGCAATTGTTAGCATATTTTTTGTCCTTTTTTTCCCACTGTAATTTATCTTTAGGCTGGCTTCACACCTAGCGTATTGTCACAGCGGAATAAGCACAACAAAATGCTTCATTCCTATGGCCCCTGTTCACACCTGAGTGTTTTGTCACAATAAGCAAAATGCCAGTCGCTGGAAAAAGTACACAAGCTTCTTTTGGGCAGACAGTGCGTTTTGTTCCCATAGACTCAATAGGGAACAATTTGAAACGCGCGATGCTATTACTTTTACAAATATTTGGGTGCATTTTACACGTGTTTGCTTATTTACATCAATGCATCACAATCTGCATGGAAAAATGTGTGACTTAATGCACACACGAAAAAAGGGGATGAGTGCAGAAAACACTGTTGCCTAGGTGTGAATGGAGCAGTGTATACATTAAATGACATACTGTATATAAACAGAATGAGGCTAAATAAAGGTAGCATTTACACTGAGTACGGTATACCTGGGTAGATGGCGAGGAAGGGGGGTTAGGTAGTCTCCTGGTCTTTCTTGCAATGCGGTTAAATCCAACATACAATGATTGAACGGTATTTAAGTTCTGTTTATTTGTTTCATTGTAAATCTTTATGTTTACCCCAGAACAATGTTACTTAGTCTTTTCTTGTTTTATCCGGCAGAACAAAATTTAAGAAGTTTACTTATCACCACTGTAAAAATTGTACTGATGGCACTCTTGGGAAGGTGTGTTAATGCAATAACCCCAAAGAAGTTTACTTTAAACCACGTCTATAAAGCCCTTTCTTGGCCTAACATAGGCCTAGCCCAGAAAAGAATAGAAAGTTGCATAACAAGGGTTGAAGATGATTTCATAACATACTTTTATCTGTAATGAATGTCACCTACTGTATACACAAAAAAAGTGTCACAGTGGAGCAGAATTGTTGTACCCAAAAGTGACCTTAGTAAGTGTTTGGAATTTCAAGAGTATATAATCAAATTGCTGTTATTTAGAACCACAGTTTGGTAAAATATAACGGTCATGCCCCTTTATATAAGGATCAACCATGTTTTTACAAACTTGGACAATATAAAGTATGCATAACATGGAAAAGTAGAAAAGGTGCCTTGTCGAGGCAATCAGTAGGGCCATGCTCAGTTTTTACAGAAAAAGACAAGAATTGCAGCTTACTCTATCTCTGGATCTACTGACTGTTCCAACAAGTGGTTTTCATTGAAGGTATCCTCTCCATATACTTTTATTAATTGTATGCTCAGTTTAAATTGCCCAGGTTTTTGACAGGTTTACATTTAAACATGCCACGTGCCTCCACTTAGAAGTTACTGGAGAATTGTCTGGTAATTGCAATGTCTAACACTGAGTACCAACTATTACATTACACCTGGGACAAATTAACTCTTTCATCATCTTTATTATACTGCAGCCATTAAGTGCAGTTTGCACATTAGAAGGACGTAATTTCAATTGTACTGATGTGTGTTTAAACAAGTATTATTGAAATTGTCGTCATGCACTGTTCCCCATTATACAGCTGGAACCTTTACAAACCTGGAGAATAAAAAGCCATTAAATCTGAACATTATTGTTGTATATGGCAGGATAGATATCATAGCAACAGCAGAAATGAAGTATAATTTAGATTTTATGCATATTCTCGCTTTGCTTATTTAAATACTTGTTTCTAGTCTGATGCAGTTACTATAGGAATACAAGTCTATTCAGTACTTTCAAAGCAAGTGCTATGCCTTGTAAAAATGTATTGCACTATAGTTTCCTTGGGTAGTATAACAGGCTGCTCTGGACAGTCGCAGTGCTTGATCAAAGTTTAATGTTCATGCTGTAAGAGGGTTTAAATTTAGAATAGGAACACATCTCATCATTTCAGAACAAGAAAGACTGGATTTGTATGAGCAATCTGTTGTTCTTTGTGCACATCGAGATAATGGCATCATCAAAAGGTACCCAAGGGGGCAGGTACTTAAGTCCTGATGAGGGTACAGTGGATAATGCTGTCATATTGTCCTTCCTTCAGCAAATCACTATCACATCACCTTTGAAGGAAAGATGATAGCCATTTACATTAGTTACATTGGTTACAGATTTCTTGAGTTAAAAGAGACATGAGTGTGTTTCTATCTCTTTTATTGTGGTGCAGCAGTTATACCAGGTTTTAATGAAATCTTTATAACCTGCATGGATTTATATAGATTATTTTCAGGATTGTGTATAGGAAAGTATATATTTTTAAAATGTACAAGATAGACATTATGTGTCAGTGTGTTGCCACAGTTGCCCAGAAACCACTTGAATGGCTCTGCTTGGTTGCCATGTAAAATGTGCTCTTTAGAGGCAGATTTATGACACCTGGAGAAAAATAAAACCAATGCCCATAGTGACTGATTAGGTTACATAAATGTATGGTAAAAAATCGAATCAGCTGCAATGAACAAAGGTTGATTCTTTATGGAGACTAGATGTGCATGCAGTAATATGATCATAAAAGACAACATGACCAAAAATAAGTAATACTTCTGACAATATTTGAACTCCAAAAAAGTCCCCAATAAAACAATTATAATGTGGTTAGATAAACTTAAAACCTATACGCCTTGGGGTGATTTACTAAAGGAGTGCATTTTTTCACACATTTACATACAACATCTACTACCTTATTCCCCCTCTAACCCATTCTACAGGTAAAATAAGAAAAGATCCAGTGAAGTTTTTATTCTCTTGCTGTCCATGCCCGCCACTGGTGCCGGTCTAGGAGTCACAACTGGTGGATCCAGTGCTGCAGCCTGTGCCTAGCGACCAGTTACCTCTTTGTGACATAATTAACACTGCTGCTGCAATTTTCTCTATGCTGTCAGGACCCTGTCACTGGACAGTGTCCATACCGCAGGTAGTTACATGTACACCCAAAGAAGGACCCTCTTCCTCTGCTGGGAAAGATATACAAGACTTGGGATACAGTGTGTTATATGACCATGGATTCAGGTGAGTATTTTGGACATGTTGCACAGGGTTTTTTTTTAAACTAGCCCAGCAATTAGTTAGGGGGGGGGATCAAAGTTCAACTTAAAAAAAAATACAGATTGCCTTTATAAATAATTGGATGATTGAAGTGATTAGTAAGGTTTCAATAAGCTGAGTGTGTTAATTCCATCATTTATGAGAGTGGGGTAAGCTATGTTACAGCTCTAAGACTTGGAATTCTAAAGGCTAGTTCATACAAATATCGGTGCTTATAACCAAAAGCTGTGGTCCTCTTTGATGCTATTGCTCAAAAGTTGACAAATTATCTATAAAAATCTAAAGCTGGGCTGGGATAAAATCAAGCGGTTTTCGCCAAACAACAAATTCCTTCATTAATGAAGAGAAGTGCAAAAAGTGAGCAACCACCCATAAATTAAGATGCTGTGGCTACCAGTCTCCTAAGATAAGCTCATCGATTCGATAGGAGCAATCTTCACTTTTTAGATATTTTATTTTAATTTCAGTTGAAAGGCCTGACTACATATTTGTTTATCAGCTGTTTATACTGTATAGTCTTGACAGTACCGTTTACCCCTGTTATTTAACAGTCAAATCCTATAGCCTCAAGGGGGAGAGACTTACTCTTTACTTGGATAAAGGGCACTTTCCTGTAAACAACCTACCCCTGTAGGGACAAAGGAGCTGATTTGTAGATGTGTACAGATATTTTAGCAGTAATGTCTACGTAAACATTGGTAGACTTGACATGTTCACTCTAAAGCAAAGGAAAGCATCCCAAAGTGAAGCTTTAGGAATAGTACATTAACAAAAGATGCAAGTGTTGCACTGTGTTCCTGAATGCATTTGAGCAGTGCCTATAATTTGCTTCTACCCTAATGAGGCATGAATCTAAACCCCGTACAATGTGTATCTTATAGAGCAGGGGCTAGGCAAACTCTGGCCCTCCAGCTGTGGTGAAACTGCAAATCCCATCATGCATCTGCCAGTCATGCCTGGGAAGAGTCTTGCATTTGTATTTGCACCACAGCTGGAGGGCCAGGGTTTGCCTACCCCTGCTCTAAATGATACACATTGTACGGGTGTTAATTTATGTCATATATCATAAAGAATATAATTAGCTACATTTAAAACCTTAACAAAATACACCCAACAGGAAAGATAAGGCGATATTTGATTCCTGAAGATGTGTAATGTACGAGGTAATTTAAATTACAGTGACCTCCAAAATGACCCTCATTAATGCTGAGATGTCTAATGGTAAATAAGTAATCTTTTTGGCTTGGGTAAAGTAGCTTTGTGCTCTGGGCTCTTAGCATAAGATCATAACAATGAATAAAACCAGTGGCTAAGCTTCATATAATTGGAATTTGAATGAACAATAAAAATATATAACAGGGTAACCTTTAACAATGGCAATTTGCAAACAGGATTTTGGCACACTAGCAATATTCACTTGGCTAACTGCATTCTCATGGTCTCAAAGAGTAACTAATGACAAAACATAAATAAATGTATAGTACACAGACTGTCTGTTTTGTTATAATGCTACCTGAAATTATTGCCTGTTGTCAGTATTGTTTTTATTCACTGGGCAACCAGAGCAAAGCCCCGATACCAACCTTTCCTTCAACTGTGCACATTTAAGAAAAAAGGCCGAGAATGCAGATTATGTAGTCATGCATTGTTTTCTTAGCACACAAAGAAGCAGAAAGTAACTAATGAGGAAGGGGAGAATGTGTTGCATGTGATCCTGGACAACACCACATGGGTCCCAGCTGAGGGTTTAGATCTCCTATACTCAGTACCAACATACCTGGACCACGGAGTTGGAATGTGAAAAAAAACCCACTAGGCACGCTGGCCAGCTCATGGTATATGGAAATAGTAGACACTCTTGCCAGATCATCTTATTATAACATTATAATGATGTCCTACTTTGTTCCTGGTTTTATTGGAGGATTCTGCCACCATGAAAAGCTGAGTGCTGAATGCATACAACGGAGCACAAAAGTGAGTAATTCTATCTAAACAGTTGTACACAAAATAAGTGAGTGTCAGCCATATCTTTCCTTTTGTATGCTGTAAGTAGGCATTGTAATTATCATTTTCACTGCTGGAGGATTTTTCTACAAAGAGTGACTTAAGAGGAAATCACCTGTGCCACATTTCAAACATAACTTCTTCTTTTGCATGCAAAAGTGACATGTCCTCAGCATGCACACTGTTCCCTTACCAATGTCCATACTGCCACACACTCTCACACTTTGTTTGTTGCAGCTCCCTCCCAGTATTCACACTCCTCCTGCACACATTGTCCAAATCACTAAATACTCTCTGCATCCTATTATGACACTTTTCCACAGACTTTTCAAAGAAGATGCCGGCACAATCTTTCCCACACTGCCCAGTGAAGGTTCTCTTTCAGGTCTTCCTAAGCTGCCCACACTACATGTCCTATAAATAGGCATGAGACTCCATGATACATAGCCTGCCCCTTCTGGCCATATCCAGATCTCACTTTGTCTTCTTTATTCCTAGTCTGAAATCTGTCTCCTCTCTGCCCCTCCCTCCTAAGTACAATCAGTTTCCTCTCTGACTCATCTCTCCTTTGATGACAAGCTCCTGCTCTGCATCTTCTTCCAAATGAATATTATCGCCTGCTGTCCCTCCACAAATAAAAACAATTGGCCCCCTCTCTGTCTCCTCTATGCCTGTCTAGCCCAAAATTAGTCTCCATCTACCTCTTTCGCTGTGTCCACAATCAACTGCCGTTGTGTCCTTCTTTCTTCCCCCTACTGTCCATGTTGAGCTCCCACTCAGCCTCTTCTAACAATGATCCACAATTGCTGCCATCACCCACCCAGCTATAATTTATGGCCCACCTCCTTCCTCTTCGCAATACAATCAGCTTCAACCCTATCTCCAAACATGTTTAGTTCAGGTGAGATAACACACCCTACCAAATCATAGGTCATCAGCTAATGGATACTAGCATGTTATGATTCATCAGAAGCCCATTGGTCTTAAATTAAATGGCTCAATGGCACACATGTGCTAGATTATTAAGGTTTGCCAGGTTAGACTATCACATGATTACCCACATGCAGACAAACAGCTGCATAATTACACAACACTGTTTGGAAAGAGTTTTCTTTTTGTGGCAATGCGTCTTTTAACTCAGGCCATCAATTGCACTACACTTCTTAGCCTTATTTTACTCCACTTTAAAAATACAGCTGGAAGGTCATGCAGCTCTTTGCAGTTGTTCATCAGAAGCAATGTTGCACATTACATATCCCTGTTGTACACAACAGAATAATTTGCTCTGTCTTTATACAACAGCAGTGTATATAGCTATACAGATGTACTGCACAAAAGTCACACTACTGATCTCTGAGGCTAACCTGCTTCCCTTTCAGCCCTAAAAGACAGATTTAAACTTTTTCACGACATGCATTATGGAGCAGCCCTGGCAAGAAATTGTATATTTGTTGTAAAGGAACTCTGCACGTTATCATACTATGAAATGAGCTGCTTGATGAAATACGACATTCTTTTCAGCTACTGAGGAGAGAGATTACACTCGCTAAGGCAGTTATTTAGTGGCTATTTCCTATTTACTGTTTATCACAGCCTGTTGGAAGAGAGACAGTTGCTGGTATGGCTGTGATATGCTACTACGCACCTTTGGTATTTTAAAGTTTTATTATGTTTTCCCACAATCTTGCATTTGATGGATGACACTTACAAGCTCTCTTCTGAACGTCTTACTGAGGAGGAGGCAGGAAGAGAAAAAGGTCATTGTGGATTTGAGCCATTTTAACCTTTGCTGTCAAAAAGCATGACACAGACTTGCTACTTATGATTGAGGCAGCAGATGTGTCATCCTCAGGAGAGGAAAAGGGCTTTGGGATTTAAAATCGGGCATATTGTGACCAATTAAACTAAGAGGCTGTAGAACTGTCCTGTATCCAAGGCCTGTATTGACAGTGTCAGACTTATAAAGGAATAACAGGGCAATACAAATATCCTTGCACTAACTATAAAAGCAGAGACATCAAGATATGTGTGACCTTGGACATGTCTGTTTATGTTCATGTAGATTTTAGTAAACTACCATTCAACCTTTCAGCTAAGTCATATAATGTAATTGCACATAGCAGCAAGCTGTGTCACCCCAGCCCATTCAATTTGAATGAGCCCCAATGAAGGAGAGATTGATTCTATTAAATTATTTTTAGAGCAGTGCACCACTAAACACATGTTGCAGCATTATGCATGTATGTTGGTTGGGGTGGCAGCTAACATACACAGCACACTGCAATGCACTGTGGTAAAGAGATTGGCACTGCTTTTACTGTGGCACATTCTGTGTGAATGGGCCCTTAAATATTTAAACTGCTTCTTTCTCATTTTGATAATTTTTCTAAATTTGCTTATAGACTTGTGAGTGTGGTTGTTTATGTATTCATGATCTGACGCTGCAGGGCAAGTCATCTGCAAAGGGTTCCATAAACCTAGAATGATGGTTCTGCTGACCCTAAGAGTTTATGTGAAAGCAGTGAAGGAGGCAATGGACGGACATTAAGCTACAAGCAGAAAGATTGCTTTGGATTGTAGAGGGACATAATATTGATTGCAAAGGTTTATAATATATTTAACCAATCATCCCCCCTTAGAGCAGCTGGAGGGTCCAATAGACAATTGGCTGTCACATGATTTAGCTACAGACAGCCATATTAGACAACTGTCGCCAGTACTTTAAAAATGAACTTCAAGCAAAACGTTTTATTTTTTTTGGATAAATAGGGTTAAAGAGGATGTCAGGTTTTAAATGTTGCCTGTGTCCCTATTAGTGAGATTTCCCCTCACCTCTTTTACAACTGCCACTATTCTAAAGACATATTTCCCCTTACTTTCGATTTCACTTGTTTTGCAGTAGTTCCAGTTTAAAGGGAAGATAGTTGTGAGCAAACTGATGCTTGAGCTATGAAACTTGTAAACAAAAAGGATTTTTATAAGAGATGTAGTGTAAATAGCTTGATATATATATTGAAAGAAGCCTTAGGCTCCACCTGCTGGCTAAAAAAAACCTACAAAATATGGATATACAATATTTCACATTAATCTGAAAAATTAATTTTCTTCAAATTTTTTTGTATGGTCCTGACCATAATGAAGAAAGAAATTATGTACAAAACAGCTATACATTCCCTTTAATTATCACCATTTTGCATGCTGTACTTCTATATTACAACATTACATCTCAAACTTTTATAAACAAGGAAACCATATAAGAATTGTCAGCAAGGAGTGAGGAGTGAGCAAACCCATTTAATTTGCCAAACTTTTAAATAGATCCCTTGCACATGATTACCAAAAGTGTCCGAGGAGAGCCATAAATGTTTTCCATGGGAACCAGATTTTCCTGTTTAGTTATTGGTACAATATGTAAGAAGGAAAGTACAACAACCAAAAGGTTTATTTCCCTGGCAACTCACTAAGACAGACAGTTGAGCTAGCAATACCTGTTCAATTAACATCATATTTTTTAACAATCATTCTAATTTTATACAGTCTTATATTTCTCCAGTTGCATGGTAATAACTATGTAGGTCACGAGAAGGAGAATGGGGTAGGCGCAACCAAATGCCCTGAGGCAGGCTTCATTACAGGGTAAACAAGTATGGTCAGTTACAAAAACGAACTCTTTCATTCCTTTGATTTGCTGCCACTTATTTATAGGAGGATTGCCCTGCTGAAACTAGCTACATTAGGCAGTGATCATCAGTGTATGAGATACCTTTAGCCCTTAATTAGGGCCCTGACCATGCCGCATGTTGCCATACCATTCATTCTTCTCATAAGATTTATACAGTATGTGCATTTGAGTATTTTAGGCATGTGATATCCAGTACCTGTAAAAGCCTCTCTTATGTAGACATCTAAAAGCCTTAAAAGGGCTGTTGAGTGCCACCATCTTGAAAGTGATGTGAGCAGCCACAACAGACTCAGAGTTGTCACTCAAAAGACATTCTATAGCAGCCTGTCTCAACCCAGGTTCCATGGAACCCTAGCGTTCCTCCAGAGGATGCTAGGGGTTCCTTGAGCAATTAACAATGTTTGCCTTTCATATTAGTAACCACTGGCACTAATGATTATTTCAGCTATCTGTAAGAGGGAGAATCTTTCCACTGATCACCAGTGTAAAAATCATTCTTCCCGGGGGGCAGGAATGTAAGGGACATTCTTCCCAATGACCACCCATGAAAGGGAGAATTTCACTGTCTACCAACAGCAAATTATTTTGGTGCATAGAGTAGTTCTGGGGGGCAAGTATGCCACATTCCTCATTCCTAATTTATTCATATGTCTCAACACACTGTTTACACCAATACATGGTGAGCTGTAGATATAAGTGTAAGTATTAGCAGAGGTTCCCGGAGACTTGACAATGATTTCCAAGTAAGCAAGCATTTTGAATACTTAACTTTTCTGTGTTTACCTGCAATTTTTTAAGTTAGTGACAGGATCTCTTTAAATACCTTTGATTTTTGCAGCCAAACATGATTATTTATTAAATAACGTGAACAAGTAATAGAGGAAGCATATTTGACAATTATATTCAAAATAAAGCTATTAACTTACACATTGAATTAAAAGTTGGAAACAAATCATATTTTTTACCAGCAAATTGACCAAAAAAAACCACCAAACAGTCAATGTTCTGAGTTAGAACCACATATGGCAGCTTCACAGATTAAAAGCTGACTGAGACAGTTACATAAAAATATGTTTTCAGCAGTGTTTCAGTTTTGGTCTTAATCAAGTTGACAAAATTCAGCCTGTTTACTGAATTTATGTAGGCAGACAGTGACTTGAAAAAGTGATCCTAGACAAACGACAGCTAAACATAGTACAATTAGGATCTTGTGTAATAGGCTAGATAAATAAATACAAAAAATATCAAAGCACAGTAGTGAGGAAACAAGTCATCTTTGTAGTTCAGTAAAAAAAAGTTTACCATCAAGTGCTGAACTTTCAGCAAGCCAACACATACTGATGTACATTTCATTAATGAGAAAGTTTCTCTATAAAAAGTTGAGTTTTATCAAATGTTTTAACCACATTTAATAAACTGATGTGAATTTTCTTCCTTTCAAATCACAGATACGCTCTGCACTAGTGGCTTGTGTTGCTGCGGAGGTGTCAGTGACTCCCAATATGCACCTACTGCATTGTGAATTCCATCAGTAACACATATAAATCATGTTTGATCTTTCACTGATTCAAGACAAGAAAATATAATTTCCACTGGGTTCAAATATGGAATATTGATCTTTGCCTCTTCAAATCGGAGACTGTCTATATCATATTAAAATAAAGAACTTTGTATGGCAGAAAACTATAACATACCTGTTAAGATCCCATATCTTGCTGTTGTTATCCAAAGAACAAGAAGCTAGGAAGTCGCCACAGGTATGCCAGGAGCAGCCCCACACTGCATGTGTATGCCCTTCCAATGTCAGAATACACTCTGACTTTGCAAAGTCCCAGATTCGAACAGTTGTGTCACCTGAACATGTTGCCAGCTTGGTGCCACTAAAAGGGGAAAACGTAAAAGAGGGAATAATTGTTTCATGTTAATGACGCTATTTAATATTGGGGAAGGTTTTTTCCAAACAAAATGGCAAAAAAGTGAAATGGCACATATAATCCTATAATTCAACTCCTCCTATGCCATCTTCACCAATCTCCTCAATATAAATGCAAACCTAAGATGGAAAATAAATGATTTTGTTATAGCCCAGCCTGCCCAGAGATAGAGCAGCATAAATAATGTGAACAACATCCTGGGCTTCTTATAACATGTCATGAATTCACCAGGCTCAGCCATAAAGGATACTGTAGTGAGTTAGAGGTGAACAAGGCTCTTATTCTCTATGGCTGGCCCCTGATCATACTCCACATTTCAGAAGACAGCAGGAATGCTGCATGATGTAAACACTGCTGCAGACTTGACTGGACTAGGAAGTGAGAAGACAGATTACCCAGTTCTTTCTACATGCCACTATAGCACATGCAGGATCTTAAACTGCATCAAGGGGCAATAGGAAAAATGCAGTACATCTCTGTAGTACATGTACAACATAGGGTCTAATTGTTCATCAGTCTGAGATAGGAATTAGGAGGGCTAATTGGACTGATTGAGATAGCACAGAAGATGTGCACAGGACATGGAACAGTTCTAAACCACTGACATGATCAACAGGTATTTTCTGCACAAAAAGATATTAAAAAACACTTTCAATTGTATATCTAACAGACCAAATGGGAGCAAATAAAAGAGGTTAATTTTTACTTTACGGTTGCACGTCTTTTGTCTAAGGAGCATGCTAGAAAACCAGCTGAGAATCGTACGATTTTCGGCTGGTTTTTAGCATGATCGTAAGTTTAATGCCGCACTGGCCGGTGTGTGCACGCGCACACTGCCCGATCAGCATTGCGGTCATCGGAAGCTCGCCCCTCAGGGGGGTGGGCTTGCGATGATCGCAAGTACGATCTGCCTGTCCAAGATGGGCAGATCGTACGTTTTTTTAAATTACTTTACAACCATCGCAAGACTAAGGTCTTGCGATGGTTGTAAAGTGTATGGCCACCTTTAGGCTTCATAACAACACCATGCTAGCCCAATCCCCAATCTTGATGACTAGGGTGTAAAGATGTCAGGGTCCAAATACCTTCTTGGCATAGATGGCCCTTCTAACAACATATCTATTGCTCTCAGGATCACCTAAGCAAACAAGCTCCTCCAGCACATCAAAGTAGGGATACCTCCAGTGATAGGGCTGTACTTTTACTGATGAGGACTGAGAATGATTAAAAGGGATTTTTGGTGACAATGGATTTATTCTTTAAAGATATAAAAACCAACTTTTGTTTGTAGAATAAGGATTACCTTATAAAATTCTTCCCTAATTACTTCTACAGAAAGGTTCATGTATTCATCTATAAATAATTTTAGATCAGTGACAGCAAGAAGGACACTGTAGATGGATGTCAGACATAATCTCTGTCTCAAAACACAAAGGGAAGGTATGAATTAAAGACTTGAGTGGAAAAGGAATATACCTTTTATGTTTTAGATGTTTAGTGTTTGTGTTTCGTGTAATGTACGCAGTCATAAAGAAACCGATTTAATTTTAATGATGGTTTTTTTTTTCTTTAGCTGCGATAGTATAAAATTCGGTACAAATAGTACAATGTCAGATTAACTTAAGTAAAATAGAATATGAAATAGACTATAAAACTGTGTTTTTTCCTGTTGCGAGTGAACTTGATTTCATATCAAACTATTTTTGTTTCTATTTGACGTATTTTATTGCAAAGGAAACGTTGATTCATTTCATTTACAGTGAAGCAGATGGCCATGGAAGCCAAGCATCTCTGCAACATTTATTTTAGCTGTAATGTGATTGTTCTGCCTCATTCTTCCAGGCAAAGCTGAACTCCCTAATAAATGTGCAGAAGCTGAAATGCTTTTGCGCACAAGTTCATCTCTGCATTGTGAATACTGTTGTGCAAAAATCACAGGTTTATGCAGACAGATTTTTTTCGAGAGATGATGGAGCGGGATAACATTTCAATGCTCTGTTTGTTTGGTATTCTGATGATTACGCCAAGATTTACAACTTTAGCTGCCACTATCCACAAATTAGTATAGACCAGTGACACAGCGCTATTATTATTATTATTAAATATGTGAAAAAACCCTTAATGAAAATACTTAATAAATCACAAAAACATAATAATAAATACCAATAATTTCATCCCCTATCATATATGTGAATTAGTGTTATAAAAACAAAGTCTATAATCATATGAATGTGAAAATCCTCTTAATTAGCAAACACCCCAGCCAGCCCAACCAGTGCTGCACTCCACCTCCATGCTCCTCATTTTTATAGCAAATTCATCAGACTCAGTGTGACCAATCTTATAGGTCAATGCATGTAGTATCAAGAAAACTCGTTTCCACATCACAAACGGCTCCTACTACCCACTATCGGTAAGGTCAAGCAAAATGCAAAGCATATTACAAAAGCAGCCAATAAGATGACTTGTTTCCTGAAATGGTAAAACTATATTGAGAAAAAAATGTAAACAGTGCACACACTATGTAAAACCTGCTCTGCCCCTCAAGTCCATAACACCTTGGGCATTTCAGATGAACCCATTGTGTTTTACTTGAATTATTGTTTTTTTCCTCATTAAAACTTAATTTTTAACACAATGCCTGTGCCCTCTTTGCTTTGTTTTTTCTCTGGAAAACTATATTGGTTGTTCTGGGCAATCTCTCCATGTTTTCACCAATTTTTTCTGCGACAGTGGTAACCAGCCCTTATAACTAAACAATATTAAGAAAAAAATCCTGCCCACCTGGAAAGTATTGTTTAAAATTAAACCACTAAATATCCTCAGTTTGATGGCCAGCGTCATTCATCCCACTTCTTCTAAACTCTGGAGCAGCCCACAAACTGTGACTTGACAGTGAAAGGGGAAACAGCACCGTGATGAACTAGTTTATCTGTTACTCTGCTTTCTCCTCCTATTAGCATGTTTCTTGTCAGCACATGAACTGAATGGGTTCTTGCATGGCTTCTTCCACTCATGCTGTAACTCTGTTGTACTGGGACTGAAAAAGACTGATATCAGGCCAAATCCAGCCACTTAAACTACTTGCATTAAAAAAATACATCTAATGATGCATACTTGTTTACAAAGCTGTATTCATTTGAGTCTTTACATCTGCCTAGAGTTCCGCCTATGAACCCAATTTACATTCAGATTTCATATTTCACTTACAGGTGGAACCTGAAGGACCAGTTGTCCACTGAATTCTTTATACAGGGAGGTATGCTAACCAAACGCCCCCAACCCACTCACCCTCATGTAATTTAGTTCCACTGCTGGAGATGCCCATGCTGCTAGATTTTGTGTAATATAAAGGTTGGAGAGGTTGGGAACATCTGGGAATTGAGTAGACAACCCCTAATTGTTGATTTCCTTAATAGGCATAAGACGCTAGTACTTTGGTTTTGGGTGCAATGAGCTGTTAAGGGTTAACAGCTGAAGAAATCCCCCAAAATATTGAAGTTTAGTTTAAAAAACAGCAGTAAAAGTGCTAGAGAAGTTGGCACTAGTTAACATCTGCAAGATAAGAATGGAGGATCATAACTGTGCTGCTAGAGAAAAATAGCTGGCAAGAGACTGCACTGGGAGTGCATGGATTAATATTGCAAAGATAGGAAGTACAGATAGATCACACATTGCTCTCCATGGACATTTCCTGCTACACATAAAAAAGTAGATTAAAAATGCAGGTAAAAACGATGCTTTTTTCATCAGTTTCTCCGCGTTTAGCTTCATTTCTAGTACCTTTTTTTAACATCCTCAATTTAGTCACTGGGGAAAATCTAAACAATGGAAAAATGATCATAAATACTGCAACAACTTTTTCTTCTAAATGCAAGGCAGGGAAATAGTCGTGTAAACATATCTATAGCTCGCTGCTCGGTTATTGTTTTAAAATAACTCTACATAAAACAAACACATTTAAAAAGCACATACGGATACATCTATGGGATTAAGTTTAAAGTCACAAAAAAGCTAACTATGACTTCTTAAAATAAAAGGTACGTCCATGCTATCATTTCCACCAAAACTAAAAAAACTAATATATTCTTTATTTTATGCGAGTGGTAGGAGCCATGAAAATCATTCCTTTAAAATATATGTAAACACTAACATTGAATCTCCCTTTTGCTCTGTTAAAATGACACTAAACTCAGGAGTCAAATCTTAAAAACGCATTCAAGCACCCTATTAACAAAAATTTAGTTTGTATATAACTTGGCTGTAGATCCTCAAATCATCTCTGAATTGGTGCTGACACTGTCCTTCATTCTGGAGGGTGGCTACTTTTGTTCCCCATGGTCCCTGCATGTGTTGTAAAGTAGCCACTGTTGCAAGCTTGCCCATGTGATGGAATAAAACTTCAATATACATTAGTAAACTAAACATGAGATTGTAGTCTGCCACGGACGTGAGCTTGGAGTGGTGGCTACTGTACAACCCACACAGGGACCATGGGGAACACAACATCCCCTCCCTCCCATGCTGCTTTAAGGTCTTATCTTAACCCCTTCGTGACTGACGACGTACAGTGTACGTCGCCAGCATCGGGAATCAAGTGCTTGTGCCGGTCTCTGATCCAGCGCAGGCTCCTCGGGTCCCACGGTGTCTGTCCGCGCGCACCCTGCCGGCTATGTGCCTTGACTTACCCTGTGTCTGTCCTCTTCTCCTGGCCGAAGATCTCTACTGTGCATGTGCCCACCCCATGATCCTTCACGGCCGCTCAAGAATCTTCAGATCTTTGGATGGGAGTGAGTAGCGGAGACACATTTTTAAATTTTTTTGCATATACTTGTAATGCCTCAGTTTCGTGTCACTTTAAATACAGTATATACTCTTGAAAGGGTTTTTTTAAATATACAATAAGTGCAAAAATGACCTGTTGATCTTGTCAGATATACAGAGCTGTACAGGGTCTTCTGCATACCTCCTGTGTTATCTCAGTAATTAACCCTCCTAGTTCTTACCTTAGGACTACAGAACAATTAGTGTATATGTTGTAGAGATGGTAAAGAGTTGGTGAGTTTGAGTTGCTTAGGCAAAAGTAAACTGTGAAGGACTGATACCACTCTACATAATTGCTGTGTGTTGTTAGTTCATAGTAGGACTTACGAGGTGGGTGCATTTCTGGTACATCAACATGAATTTTTCTGTACTTGCAGGGGCTTTAAACGGATAAAACATATGGGAAAAGGTGCACTTCAAGCCCTTGTGCGCATAAGAATATAGTTATTCCGCCTCAGTAGGAATAGAGAAGCACCACATCCGAAATTACAAAATTTAAGCATTAGAAAAATAAGTTCTTCAGAACGCTATTGGGCTTTAATGGTACTCATAAAAATTTGTATTCATTTAAACAATATATCTTTATTTACACCAAAAACAAACAATACTACTCAAAGGATCAACAATATGTTACATTAAAAACAACATCTCAACCCGAGAGATTGTCACACTTGGACAGCTAGACCAGTATGTCCATAATTAGTTTGTATCAGTCTGTATACATACAGTTTAAACAGTTGTGCAGATGTATCCTCAGGACAGAGTGTTGAGGGACAATTATGTACAAATGGTGTGCAGAAAGGAGTTAAGACCTGCTGAAGGGGGCTCCTTGGAGTTACTGAAAGGCATTGCCTGGTTTGTATGATTATTGTGACAAACTCTAATTGGAGTGTCAAACATTGTTTGGTGCTCTCCTTTTCTACAAACTTTGAGACATTACCCTGAGGGCAGTGCAGGGCCCATCATGCACTTGCCTCGAAAAGAACTGTCACATCAAATTGGAAAACTGTTCTACACCCGGGTCCACTGCATTTTTTTCATTCAGGAGAATGGCAGTTTTTATTTCAGGCACATCATTGTTTTAAATAATAACAGGATAAATGATTTCCTTTACCAGCCCAATAACATTGGTTTAATTATCATTATAGGAAACAGAACAATGTATCCCTTAGTTTTTTCCTGATTTCTGATGCAAGTCATCTATTCCTTGTCTTCCTTTTTGGGCACCCTGCAGGGTGTGCAGTGTCCGAAAACTGGAGTGGCCAAAAAGGTGGTATAGCAGCACTTCAGCGCATTTCACAATACATAGCAGGTCAATTGCTTCCTCAGGAGGCTCTCAGGAAAATTGAAAATCAATTAGTATAAAAACCCCTGTTTTTAATCCGAATAGTTAGACAGTGTATTGCTTTGCAGGCTGGCTGGTGAATGTGGTGGGAAATTTCTGCTTTTGTATTGTGCAAAGCCCTTCCCTGTGCACCTTGCTTTAAAGCTAGTTATTAATTGATGAGTGCGTTTGACCTTTGTTTCACTTAACCAATGCATACAGACACTGCTATATTTGGCCTCGGCATCTAAGCATCAATGCTCCCTGGTCACTAATGGGTTATTGACCCTGGACTGGAAAAGTAGATCTAAGCAAAAAAGTTTATGGAAACCTAAGAGGTAAAATTAAAGAACAAAATACAAAGCAAAAGATATGCACCTGTTGCTGTATTAGCAGCAATTAGTTTTCCTGCCCAGCATTGTTAAAGCCCAGTTGAACCCTTTGTATTTGTCACTGTAAAGCGTTCAAGCTGTATGTACCGTAATAAATAAGCTTTTCTTTTAGGTTTGTTTTGGTTCCAAAGTTCCAAAATAGCAGCAATGACCAAAATACCCTGTGCTAGTAATACCTTGGAGAGTCAGACTCAGCACGCCCAACCTCTCCCCTCCCGTACACTGCTTCAAATCAGCAGTGCTATAGCTTCCTAAACAGCACTCTTGATTGGACCTTTGGAGATGCAGACTGTAACTTGTGCCTTAAAGCAGTGGTCTGACTCTCGAATCACATGAATCCATGATGTTTTAACCATTGCTGGAGAACTTAGGAATGAAAACAACATAAATGAGCAGCCTATTAATGCAGGCAGGTTGCATTAGAGTACCACACAAGGAGGGATCACTGGACCTTAAGGGGGTCCCCCTTGAAACCCCTGAAACATGCAGATTGCTTTTACATTACTGCACGTGAAAAAAAAAATGTAAAGAAAAGTTTTCCTGCCATAGAACTAATACACGGCCCGGGAATCAAAGAAAGACAGCTTCATTCTGAATTTTCTCACCGCTATTTTGCTTGATGACAGGTTCCTTTTACAAAATTGAAATAACAAAAGCCTTAAAATCTATAATTTGTATAACTTGGACCATGAGGTATGAGTGTTCAAGTGCAATGTGTTCCAAAGAGATCATTTGGTGGTCAAAATACTTGTGAAACATCTGATAAATATTCAAGACCAATGGTCAGCAAATCCAGTTGTCAAATGGAAATCGTAAATGAAATATTAAAAAATACAGAAGGTGATTTCTGCAGCCTTTTTTCAATGTGGTTCCACTCGGCTCAAACAGTTTTGAGCAGGCTGCAGCTACTGCTAAGTAATTGTTTTCAGAGAGCTTGTGGAATGGATTAAAGTTCAGAGAAGCACAATCATCTTGAAACTGACGTCCCTTGAACCAATTAAGCAATTTCAAGCTTGGGAAAACATTGCTGAGGTCAATGGAATGGACAATTTTATTGAGTTTGTACTTAATGGCTGCACCCCTGCCTTATTTGTTAAATATCTCTGCAACATAAGACACAGTTTCAGCCTTGCGAATCTCCGCTGTCGAGCATCACTTTTGCAAAGGTCATACAGGGGGGTACGGTCCGCTTGTTACGATATGTAGATATTGTCACACTATCCAATTACTTACTTACTGCAAGTCTATGGCTTTTCTGAGAAATCATTTTTCAGTGTGTATATTAAGGGAGCGAGGAGGTTCCAGCTACAAGTCTATGAAAGATGCATTCATATAAACCTATTCTTGGCTTATACAAATGCTAAAAGCCTTTCTTGTTTTATCTAGCTATTTTGCTGTTAAGACGTATACTGCACACAAGAACATTTTTAAAACCAAAGAGTCCTAAGACGTTTATTCATGGATTTACGCCACTAAAACTGGCTATACACCTCAGATGGAGTAGCAATCATAACAAAGTGGGATTACCTTCCCCAACACTTTTGTACATCTATATTCAAAATAAGTAGAACAGCCCAATGAAAACCATGGCTCCCTCCATAATTAGAGTAGGGGATTGAGTATAGCCGCCAAAGGACAGGAAGTGTGTTATTTGCTAGAATACCAACAAAAAAATGAAGACAAAAGCCTTGAAAAATAAAACTATCACAGCCATGACCTCTTGGAATGGTTTTTGATTTTGGGTTTAGATACAGTTTACCAAACTGCAGTGTGTGTGGCTACCCATGGCAAAATACACATATTCCAAACAGTCAAAATAGTATGTTACAGTACCTGTTTATGTATACAAAATGTTATGAAAATTATACAATGTGTGTGTGGAGACACCACAAATAACTTACATATAATTCAGGAAGGCCTTATTCACATGGCCGATTAGGGCATACACTGCTAATAATCATCGTATTTCTGGGGCTGGGATTACAAATATTTGCAGTCAGTCATAGCCAGGATGTCTGTAAAAATCATAGACATGCTGACAGGAGCCACAGTTGTCTGCATGTAACCATACATTGAGCAGTTTACATGCAGCTAGGGACAGATTAGCAGCCCTGGATGCAAACAGTTTGGGCTGCTCATCTGTCCCTAGCCACATGTAAACACTTGATGTGCGGTCACATGTGAACAGCCATGGACAGCTGCAGCCCCTGCTAGCTTGTATAAATCAATGACAACTGATTGCAGACACCTGTGGTCACAGATGCAGAAATACAACGGGGAGCATTTATCAAAACTGGAGCAGAGGACTTCCGGTTCCGGCGCCTGATGTAGCGGTCGCAGAGTGAGGAGCTCCCGCACAGCCAGGGCTAAACCCAATACAAAATCTTACCCCAACATCGCAAACGAACCGTTCTGCTTCCCGACATAGCGACTGAACTCTCAGGAGTATGGACAAGTTTCTCGCCAAACGCAGACCGGGTCTACGCGGCAAAGGCACTCCTGTCCGGGGCAAGCGACCACAGACACAGCCCAAGATGGCCGCCACTCCAGACATGAGGGATATCAGCGCCTCGTCGGAGGACGATGTATCGGCTCTATCCGATCATAGCCTGATAGCTGCGGAAGTAGCCAAGTTGCTTCGTTCTACCATACAAGACGCCGTCAACAAGGCGGTGGGCAAGGGCATACAATCCCTGCGACAGGATCTACTACACCAGGCCCAAAGGATTACCGAAGCGGAATCCCAGATAGCAGCCCTGGAGGAGGGTGCTGATTCCTCGACCTCCCACCTGAAATCCAACACTAAACAAGTGCAATTCCTATTAGACAAGGTGGAACGACCTCGAGAATCGCTCTTGTAGGAACAACGTAAGGATTGTAGGCTTACCGGAGTCCTACCGACCGTCGATGCTGGCATCCATTTGCGCTCACAATATACCGGATCTACTGGGCCTTGACCCGGTGTGCAAGGTGGAACGTGCGCATCGAGTGGGGCCTCCTAACCCTGAGAGGAAGGGCCCGTGCCCTATAATCGCTCGATACCTGGATTATACGGATCGCTTGGCGGTCATGCAAGCCTTTTGCGCCAAGAAAGAACTTCATCTGGATGGACATCGTCTGCTCATCTTTGCTGACTACTCGGCGGAGGTCACCAGGAAACGCAAAGCGTTCAGTAGAGTATGTTCTATTCTATATCAAAAAAGGATCAGATTCACTCTGGCTTACCCGGCTACTCTTCGCTTTCAATCGGAGGACGGATCTCCCCTTGCATTCCAGGACCCCGAGGCAGCAACCTCATACGTGGAGAAGATGGGATCCCCTGATGTATCCAAGTCGCACGGACGATCTCCTCTTCCCCAACGCACCACCACCCCAGCAAGGAAATCAGCAGTGCGATTGCCAATGACGCCCACCGACTCGCCCTGAACCGGGACGGTCACACTCTACTATATTCATACCGAAGGTACGTCGGATATACCTAGAATGGAGGGAGCATGTGGATGAAGGAGGTAGCTCGACCAACAGCACCCTGTTTTTGCCCCTCCGGGGGGCTAGGCCTGACAGTTACTTCGGAACTGTTCGGCCCATAGACTCTTCGCCCCCATTTCCCATATTCGACAATATTATTGCATGTGTTAGGTAATTACATCTTCAACATCCAGTGACTGTCTGTGTTAACTGCAAGGGGACATACTAATCGTTGTTCTCTAGATGATACAGATGTTAATCCAAGACGAATATAGTTAATTTATAAACATTAGACATCTGATATTGCATATATCCTAGCCAGGAATGGAACCAGGGGTAATTTTTCGATCTACAAGAAATCCCTGGGTTCATGCCCACAGCTTAGCGGAAGCACACTGGCTCACTCTGTAGGGCTATAGAGGGGAAAAAAGTGAAGTCACGAAATGTGTACTATTGTTTTAATGTTTAACTTTTTTTTGTTGTTGTTGTTGTGTTGTTTGTTTTGCTATATTTAGTTTTTCTGCATCCCAGGGTTATGGTCCTGTTGACCGACAACCGCTAACTCACACAGTCAGAGTATTCACACTTATGTCTCACTGCCTCTCTAGGATATCGGTTAACAAGAGAGTTTATTACATACTTGTCTATACAGTCTATATGGCACATGGTTCTTCCGAGCCAACATTACCAGGGGGGGCGAAAGTCATTTTACCTAGTAATTATGATCTTTTGCTCATTTTGACAAGCACTATGATGTTAATTTTGTATAAGTTTTCCTATGCTTCTTTCCAGTTGGTACGCAACCTAATATGAGAGTGATCTCCTGGAATATCAATGGCTTGTGATCTCCAGCAAAACGCACGATGGTCCTTCGCCATCTCAAAATTACCCCAGGAGGATATAGGTAGATTACAGAAAATGTGGGTGGGAGAAATTATCAGTTCCCCAGCAGTGGGAAGAAGAGCTGGGGTAGCTATACTGTTCAACAAATCTTTACATTACAAAATAGAACTGGTAGACGCAGAATGCTTTGAGTATATAGATACCAAATATGTCAAGCCCCGAAATTGTGTGCATCTGTGAAATGGTGAAAAACTAAAACACACAAAATTGTACATAGGTGATGGTTTAAAAACCTTTACAGGTCATCATTTTCTTTTTACTTTATCCCTCTTATAAGGGGACTGACCAGCCTCCTTTGTGATAGCATTGTCAGTTGACAGGTTTTCTATATGAAGACATCAGGAGTCTATTAGACCTCTAATACCTCTCTTCCACTATAAGAAAGCGGATTGGCGACCGAGAATTATCTGGGTCTGCTCACTGGAATTTGACAGCTCTGACTCCGGAAGTGCTCAGGAGATAAACGTGTATGGGCTTAATGCTTCCCAAAGTCCTCCTACTCACCATCCTGATGGCGTTTTTGTGGTCCCAGGCTATCTGAAGAGGCAGGTGAGCCCAGGTGCCAGAGGAGGATCTTTTTCCACACCCTATAAAAATGATCAGGAAGATATACAGCTATCCAAATGATTTTACCAAAAAGCAGGAAGCCCACAGAACAAAGCAGGAACAAACATACAGTATGGCTGCTATAACAACTGTGAGAGCTTGTTTAAATAGTGTTACTGCGGCTTCATAATATTTATTGCAGTAAAAGTTTAAAATGTTTAAGATTGTTAAATCTACAGATTCCATTTAAATAATACCCGGTGACCCTGCTATGAAGACCCTTGTTCAGGCACCTTCTGTTTTGGGGTGACAATGCTCTGTTCACAGTCTGCTAATTGTGCTTTTGATGGAGACCACAGCCAGACAGTGCTGAGCCAGTGTCACTATCAGGAAGCCTATCCTAAAAATGATGTGCTGTCATTGCTAAAGTACATGCATGTAGACAGGGGCTAGCTTCAAAGAGGCTGGAGAAGATCACAAGTGTTGAGATGCAAAGAAAGTAAAGAAATGGTAAAAACAGTATTTTAAGAAATGTAAAAAAGTATGATATACAGTGTTTTAGTGAACGGAATGTCACACAGGTAGGATTTAGATTTACTTTAGGTATCTAAATTGATTAAGAAATGCTACAGTAATAGTAGCCTTAATATTGTGCTCTCCAGTGTCCTGCATACTCCCAGCCTTGTCTAATAAAAACGATACATACATATTTTCAGGATTGTTTGAACAATGTGTGATATCGAACTCCTGATGCCCTTCAGCACACCTTTCTGATAAGCATCCTGGCACTCATTAGGTTACAATGTACCAGAATGCACACAATTGAATCATTCAGCCGCCATCTATATTCATGATGGCGTCAATCATCATGAGTGAAGAAGCACCAAATTAATAGAAAATTCTGCAACAACAGAGGCAAATAAACAATCTTCATAGGCCATCTGTGGGTAATTAGTTAGCAGCAAGCCATCTCTACTGTGGAGTTTGTAATACAGATCTCTTTCCCTTAATTTATGTAAATTTCCACAATTTTTAGGCAAAACAAATTACGGAAACTGTTGCTTTCTAATGAAAAGTAAACTTTGTTTACAGTTCAGTGAATAGAATTCTTTTTATGGTAAAACAGACAGTTGGTCGTGCGGTGAAGAGCGCACTTTTTCCAACTGAAGGAGGTAATCATTTAATGTGTTCAAAAAGGAAAGGATTGGCCTTACACCTTTTCTAAAACTAAGGCTGTCATTGAACACATAATTCCGTATTAACTACTCAGCTGTTAAATAGGATTTTGAAGTCTCCATGTCGGCAAAGCTTGTTTTTATAATTGTCAAGGTTGCCATTATCCGCCTTTTATGGAGGTAGTTGCTGACTTGAATTACTGTAACTTACGCTTACAATTAAAAAGAGGGGGCAGCTCTCAAAGGACCTCAGTCATTTTCTATAGGTGCATGCATCATTAAGTCAATGTTTTGGATAGGACTAATTAATCATGATTATTTCAAGTTGACTATACAAATGACTGCAAGTTAATGGGTAATGCTGTATGAAAGGGGCTAGAGGCGTTCAAATAGCATAGAAGCCCACAATCCTAACTTTTCCATTCTATTCTCCAAAGGATTGGTACAAACAAGTGCTGAGTGCTCATGTACCTCTTTTACACAGGGATGTTCACTCATCAAAGGCATTAAGGATTGCAGCATAAATGCCAACAGATGGAAACCATGTTCATGTTATTTAGTGATTTGCTGAGCTCCCTTTTGCTAACCCATTCATTCCAAGCACATAATCTGAAATTCTTTAACTGGTGAAAATGAAAAACTGCAGATAGAACTGTGTCAAACACCCTGGTTTTAGCAGCCAATACAGACTTCCACCTTCTGCACAGACTAGAATTTTTATCCATATTACATAGCTTAGTATAAAGATGTTGAAAGAAAGATGCAAGGTGTAAATCGACTTCACTGACTGCATGCTTATTCTGTGTAAAAGAGGACCTGATGTTTATAGCCGTTCCCCTCAAAAAAGCGAGCAGAAGGCAAAGGACTAGTCGCTAGGTATTGTCTGTGGTCCCCCTGCACTTAATGGTTTTCCCATTCGTGACTTACCATGCCTTGTTATGAACTGTAATTATGTGTAATGGTGGCCATCTTGGAAAAGACAGGGCTTTACTGTAACGGCTTAACGTACAGCAAGCTAGCTACTAGGGGCAGGCAGGTAACCCTCTTCTTGGGAGATTGGTGCAATGATGCTCAGAACTTAGTGGCGAGATTCATTGCTGCACAATACCCCTGGTCGTGGGTCTGTATCGCGGAACGGGGTTCCGCAGCTGAGCTCCATATCCTCCCTTAGTTAAGGGTTTTATATTTACTGCCTCATGTCAGAGATATTTAATGATCTGGTGGCTGGAGGGGTAAATGTATATGTATATGTAAATGTATACAAAGCAACAGGATGGATAAGGAAAGGTCCGGAAATACCAAGGACAGATTCCTGGAAAAAGCCACCCCCATTGCTACCTACATTGAGACGTATGGCTACCAGAATGTAAGTAGATGACCAGTCTAAAAGCGCATACGATTACATGTGGTGTGCAGGCGTTTACATGCACTGGCTGCCACCTAATCATTAACTTGAATGGGTCACAGCTGTCTCATGTAAATGCCAGATTTGGGATTCCTGCTGCAGGAAAATGCAAGTTCCTGACTCAGAATTTCCTAATCACACCTAAACATACAGGTGTGAATATGCTCTCCCCGTTCCGTGCCCCCCCACAAAACAATATGCTTCCCCCATTTCCCACCTTGTCACCTGGCTGCGGTTCACATATTACCGCAAATCGGTACTTTGAGACCCCTGCTTTAAAATTTCTCTATACAATGTTATTTAGTTGGTACTTTGTTTTTAACCAGTTTTTAGTGGCTAGGAAACGGTAGCTTCTAGGTAATCAATGTTGTAGCTTTAAAGCAAATCTAAAAAAAAACAAAAAAACGTATGCAGGTATAAAATGTAGTGGCCTGCTAAACCCTCTGTCATGGTTGAAAGCTGTGGCACTTCTTGAAGCTTGACTGCTCCTTCCTGGCTCATGCATTTTCCTTTCCTGACACCATCAGAAATAAGTAAGGAGGAGGATCTTAGCGGCAAGGTCTGACACTACCTGGAAATGTTAAGCAAAACAAATAGCAAACGCACTCATCAATTCGTTACCAGCTTTACAACAAGGTGCACACGGAAGGGCTTCAAACAGTAAAACAGCAAAAATGTTTCCAGACACACTCACCAGGCAGCATGCAAAAAAACCTGCCTAACCACTAAGGTTAAAAGCAGAGGTTTAGATACACGTCTTCTGCAGAAAATGTGAAAGCCACACAGCCACATCAAGGCACCTCCATATAGTGCGGTCCTAACTCTTTAATATTGAAAGTGATTTAAATTGTGATTTTTTTTTTTGCGGCAACCCATTTTAGAATGTTGGTTCAGCTCCAACTAATATTTATAATGATGACACTTTTTGTGCGTGAGCAGGCTTTTTCTGTTTTGCTTTTTAGTAGCTCTAACATTGGTATTAATCACAATTAGTTTAAAATATTAAAGCATTGTGATCTACTGTGTGGGATTGCTAGTCTTAAGAATTGTACACATTCATTAATTTGTAGCAGCCCCACAAAACAACAGATTTAGGTCACAACAGAAAAATGACTGCATTTGTCTTAGTTCTAAAATGAAGAAAGGCAAATACAGAGTCACACTGCGCACATTATGTCCGGCTCCTGGTTATTCTTAATGGTGGTATACAACAAAAATAAGATTTTGTTAGATAGGTGACTTTATTAGCAGTGTGTGATAGATTGGTATACTATTATTATTACTACAATACAGGATTTATATAGCGCCAACAGTTGGCGCAGCACATCTCAAAATGGAGGGAGACAGTACAGTTACAATACAATTTCAATACAAGTGGGTCAGGAGGACACTGCTCGTGAGAACTTACAATCTAGTAGAAGGGGCAAGTGATACAAAAGGTAATAACTGTGTGGGATGAGCTAATGGAAGTAGTAAAAGGACAGTTATTATGTTGAGTTGGAATAGGGATAGTGATGAGTTTTCAAGGATTGCCTAAAGGTGGACAGAGTAGGAGATAAGTGGGGCAGAATGGGGTATGAAGTTCCAGAGCATGGGAAAGGCTCTGGAGAAGTTCTGGAGGAAAGCATTGGGGGAGGTGAAGAGGGAGCTAAAGAGCAGGAGGTCTTCAGAGGATTGTTTGGGTGATATTTTGAGATGAGGTGGGTGATGTAGTTTGGGGCAGAGTTGTAGATGGCTTTGTACGTTAGTATTTTGAATTTTATTCATTAGGCATTATTTTTTATTCATGAGCCAGGGGAGGGATTGGCAGAGAGGGGCAGCAGACACTGAACGTAAGGTGGATGATTCTGGCAGCAGCATTCATGATAGAATGAAGGGGGGTGGCCTGTGTAGTGGTAGGCCAACATGGAGAGAGTTACAATAGTCGAGGCGAGAGATTACAAGGCAGTGAATTAGAAGCTTTGTGGTGTAATTTGTTAAAAAGGTGTGGATTTTAGAAACCTTGCAGAATCAGCAACATTTGGATATTTTTTATGACTTATTTCTTTTGTATTGTAAAAATTCAAATTCAAATTACTTTAAAAAACAAACATTTTATGACAACTCTTTCACAGAGGTTTAATTTTTCCTTCATCTGCAATAACTTAGAATAGGTTGAATTGGATATACTTTGGTATTTTTTAATCCCACTTATTGTGTACCGAGAGTTTAAATTAGATACTGTGAAATACTTGTTACAATATGTTTACTGTCTCTGTGTTCCTTCCATTTAAGTTAAAGGAGAACTATGAGGTGATTGAAAATCACTCATCCTCATAGTTCGAGCCGACATGTGACTATGAAACTGTCACACGTCGGCTCAATAGATCGTGAAGTGAGCGAACACATACCGTCGCTTGCTCACTTCTCTATCATCTTCCTGCCTCTAGATATGCAGAGCCAGCTGTCACTCACGCAGCTGGGTGGATCTGGACAGTAATGTCGGGATCCGTCCCAGCTGCATCGGTCTCACCATACCGCAAGCTGTAGCTTGCGATATACTGAGCTTTGGGTCACGGGAGGATGCTAGTATATGTCCTCCCATGACCCTTAAGAGAACTATGAAGAAAAACACTTACCCCATAGTTCTCTTTTAAGAGATCTGATGCCCAATTTGTAGAGAGATGTAAGCTGAGGTGTAACCTGAGTAGAAGCCATGGACATAATGTTCTAATTTATTCCAGAGATAACAGCTGAAATACTGTACATAGAATGTGTATAAACTGTTTTACCTGCTAAAAGGTTCTGAATCTCTGTTCAGCGAGTCTAGTGATTCACCCTTCTTTCAAATGGCACACCCACCCTAGTATCTGATTTAGCTTTGTACCTTACTTATGTCACCTGTCCACCTCCATCCCGTTTACTGGAGAAGGGATAATCAATGCCACACTTAATTTGTTGTTCAACAAAATTAACTGAACAGAATTACAAATCCTTTAGTGAGTAAAACGGTTCACTTTTTGTAGTTCAAATGCATATTTATTTCAATACAAATAATGTAACTACTTTTTTTCTAATATTATCTATAGGTGAATGCCACTTATTAACCAATTTATTTTTGTTATGAACCAAGAATTAATTGTTTGTATCATCAAATGCAAAACAGAAATGTTTCTTTGAAACATTATAAGATGTTAGACCTGCCCTTTCCGTTTCATTAGATAGGTTATGAAACAAAGCCACATGTGTTTATAAAAAGGAGTTTTCTATTGTGATGTTCCTAAGAGATAAAAACACATAATTAGAATAGATATTTTGAAGAAGGCCTATTCATCTCTTCATTGTTGCTAAAGAATAAGCAATTAAAATACAAAGAAATCACAGACTTCTAAAAGATATCTCTGCATGCTGCTAGATTTACTATATTTGAAAAGATACCACATGTTCTAAATGATTAACAGAGACAGAAACTGTCTTGACAATCACATAAAAATGCATTTGTAATATGGAATATGCACCAGGGCAGTAGAAGTTTAAAGTAGAAATATAAAATGAATTATTGGATTTTAATTGGAAGTCATCAATTCAATCTTAAACTACTATATATCTACTGTATATCTTCAGCAAATTAAAAAAAAATGGATGGAGTTGGGAATCATTAAAACACTATGCACCATTCAGAGATTTTCCTATCTGGTAGACACAACAGGAAGTGTCTACAAAGTGAGAGAAGATCCCTCTTGGATTGTCACCAGAACCAGGGCTGAACTGGTAGCTGCTGCCCCCATGGTTAATTACCTTGCAGTTGACCTTCCTCCTAGCACATGTTCTGGTCTTCTTTAATAGTGATGGGCCGAACAGGTCCGAGTACGGTTCGTATTCGAACATCCGAAAAGTTTGAATTCTAACTCAATGCAAGTCAATGGGGGTAGAACTTTCAGAAATGATTGTCCACTTTAAGAGGGCTGATATGCAAGTTATTGTCCCTAAAAAAGGCATGTGGGTCCGGGTACTGCACTAGCGGACAGGAATCAATGAAAAAAAAACGGAAAAGTGATTTTTACATCACTTAAAGGGTAAGAATAAAAATGAAAAATTCCTGCAAATATCATGCCTGGGGGGTCCCCATAAACTGCCTGTGAAGTGGCAAATCTGTACGATGTATACAACGCTGATATAGAACCAGTGGCGGACCTAGTGAACAAAGGGCCCTGGTGCAAGATTATTTTTTGCCCCCCCAAAAAAAACCCCCACAAACCCCCCCAACTCACATCCCCTGTAGCAACCACAAAAAAAAGTTGGAAAAATGGCATTGCTGTATAAAGTACAGCTGAGATTTGTAGTCCTCTATAGAGGGTGCCATTGCTGCAGAGGGTGACCTGCTATATAGAACTACAAATACCAGCAGTACTTTATACAGCAATGCCATCAATTGGGCTACAAAAAATAATGATTTTATTTAATAATTTACCTTCACCTCCTCTGGCTGTTTTCTGGTGGGGGAGGTTGCAGAAAACCACCCCAGTGTGTGTGTGTCCATCTCAGACAGCGCGCCCGTGCACTCAGACGGCTGTTTGCTGGGTCCTCATGGCCGAGGCCCAGGGCTGACCCCTGAAGTGCCTGGAGGCTTTTTCTTATTCTCGGCTTCCCTCCACAGTATCCGGCCGCCGGCAGTATCCGACACTCCCGG